>NC_141541.1:131660000-131662500 GCF_021556685.1 Rattus norvegicus | reverse complement strand
CTAACCCTAACCCTAACCCTAACCCCAACCCTAACCCTAACCCTAACCCAACCCTAACCCTCTAACCCTAACCCTAACCCTAACCCTAACCCTAACCCTAACCCTAACCCTAACCCTAACCCTAACCCTAACCCAACCCCAACCCTAACCCTAACCCTAACCCTAACCCTAACCCTAACCCTAACCCTAACCCTAACCCTAACCCTAACCCTAACCCTAACCCTAACCCTAACCCTAACCCTCTAACCCTAACCCTAACCCTAACCCTAACCCTAACCCTAACCCTAACCCTAACCCTAACCCTAACCCTAACCCTAACCCTAACCCTAACCCTAACCCTAACCCTAACCCTAACCCTAACCCTAACCCTAACCCTAACCCTAACCCCTAACCCTAACCCTAACCCTAACCCTAACCCTAACCCTAACCCTAACCCTAACCCTAACCCTAACCCTAACCCTAACCCTAACCCTAACCCTAACCCTAACCCTAACCCTAACCCTAACCCTAACCCTAACCCTAACCCTAACCCTAACCCTAACCCTAACCCTAACCCTAACCCTAACCCTAACCCTAATCCCTAACCCTAACCCTAACCCTAACCCTAACCCTAACCCTAACCCTAACCCTAACCCTAACCCTAACCCTAACCCTAACCCTAACCCTAACCCTAACCCTAACCCTAACCCTAACCCTAACCCTAACCCTAACCCTAACCCCAACCCTAACCCTAACCCTAACCCTAACCCTAACCCTAACCCTAACCCTAACCCTAACCCCAACCCTAACCCTAACCCTAACCCTAACCCTAACCCTAACCCTAACCCTAACCCTAACCCTAACCCTAACCCTAACCCTAACCCTAACCCTAACCCTAACCCTAACCCTAACCCTAACCCTAACCCTAACCCTAACCCTAACCCTAACCCTAACCCTAACCCCTAACCCTAACCCTAACCCTAACCCTAACCCTAACCCTAACCCTAACCCTAACCCTAACCCTAACCCTAACCCTAACCCTAACCCTAACCCTAACCCTAACCCTAACCCCTAACCCTAACCCTAACCCTAACCCTAACCCTAACCCTAACCCTAACCCTAACCCTAACCCTAACCCTAACCCTAACCCTAACCCTAACCCTAACCCTAACCCTAACCCTAACCCTAACCCTAACCCTAACCCTAACCCTAACCCTAACCCTAACCCTAACCCCTAACCCTAACCCTAACCCTAACCCTAACCCTAACCCTAACCCTAACCCTAACCCTAACCCTAACCCTAACCCTAACCCTAACCCTAACCCTAACCCTAACCCTAACCCCACCCTAACCCTAACCCTAACCCTAACCCTAACCCTAACCCTAACCCTAACCCTAACCCTAACCCCAACCCTAACCCTAACCCTAACCCTAACCCTAACCCTAACCCTAACCCTAACCCTAACCCTAACCCTAACCCTAACCCTAACCCTAACCCTAACCCTAACCCTAACCCTAACCCTAACCCTAACCCTAACCCTAACCCTAACCCTAACCCTAACCCTAACCCTAACCCTAACCCTAACCCTAACCCTAACCCTAACCCTAACCCTAACCCTAACCCTAACCCTAACCCTAACCCTAACCCTAACCCTAACCCTAACCCTAACCCTAACCCTAACCCTAACCCTAACCCTAACCCTAACCCTAACCCTAACCCTAACCCTAACCCTAACCCTAACCCTAACCCTAACCCTAACCCTAACCCTAACCCTAACCCTAACCCTAACCCTAACCCTAACCCTAACCCTAACCCTAACCCTAACCCTAACCCTAACCCTAACCCTAACCCTAACCCTAACCCTAACCCTAACCCTAACCCTAACCCTAACCCTAACCCTAACCCTAACCCTAACCCTAACCCTAAACCCTAACCCTAACCCTAAACCAACCCTAACCCTAACCCTAACCCTAACCCTAACCCTAACCCTAACCCTAACCCTAACCCTAACCCTAACCCTAACCCTAACCCTAACCCTAACCCTAACCCTAACCCTAACCCTAACCCTAACCCTAACCCTAACCCTAACCCTAACCCTAACCCTAACCCTAAACCCTAACCCCAAACCCTAACCCTAACCCTAACCCTAACCCTAACCCTAACCCTAACCCTAACCCTAACCCTAACCCTAACCCTAACCCTAACCCTAACCCTAACCCTAACCCTAACCCTAACCCTAACCCTAACCCTAACCCTAACCCTAACCCTAACCCTAACCCTAACCCTAACCCTAACCCTAACCCTAACCCTAACCCTAACCCTAACCCTAACCCTAACCCTAACCCTAACCCTAACCCTAACCCTAACCCTAACCCTAACCCTAACCCTAACCCTAACCCTAACCCTAACCCTAACCCTAACCCTAACCCTAACCCTAACCCTAACCCTAACCCTAACCCCTAACCCTAACCCTAACCCTAACCCTAACCCTAACCCTAACCCTAAACCCTAACCCTAACC
>NC_141541.1:131640000-131642500 GCF_021556685.1 Rattus norvegicus | reverse complement strand
CCCTAACCCTAACCCTAACCCTAACCCTAACCCTAACCCTAACCCTAACCCTAACCCTAACCCTAACCCTAACCCTAACCCTAACCCTAACCCTAACCCTAACCCTAACCCTAACCCTAACCCTAACCCTAACCCTAACCCTAACCCTAACCCTAACCCTAACCCTAACCCTAACCCTAACCCTAACCCTAACCCTAACCCTAACCCTAACCCTAACCCTAACCCCAACCCTAACCCTAACCCTAACCCTAACCCTAACCCTAACCCTAACCCTAACCCTAACCCTAACCCTAACCCTAACCCTAACCCTAACCCCTAACCCTAACCCTAACCCTAACCCTAACCCTAACCCTAACCCTAACCCTAACCCTAACCCTAACCCTAACCCTAACCCTAACCCTAACCCTAACCCTAACCCTAACCCTAACCCTAACCCTAACCCTAACCCTAACCCTAACCCTAACCCTAACCCTAACCCTAACCCTAACCCTAACCCTAACCCTAACCCTAACCCTAACCCTAACCCTAACCCTAACCCTAACCCTAACCCTAACCCTAACCCTAACCCTAACCCTAACCCTAACCCTAACCCTAACCCTAACCCTAACCCTAACCCTAACCCTAACCCTAACCCTAACCCTAACCCTAACCCTAACCCTAACCCTAACCCTAACCCTAACCCTAACCCTAACCCTAACCCTAACCCTAACCCTAACCCTAACCCTAACCCTAACCCTAACCCTAACCCTAACCCTAACCCTAACCCTAACCCTAACCCTAACCCTAACCCTAACCCTAACCCTAACCCTAACCCTAACCCTAACCCTAACCCTAACCCTAACCCTAACCCTAACCCTAACCCTAACCCTAACCCTAACCCCTAACCCTAACCCTAACCCTAACCCTAACCCTAACCCTAACCCTAACCCTAACCCTAACCCTAACCCTAACCCTAACCCTAACCCTAACCCTAACCCTAACCCTAACCCTAACCCTAACCCTAACCCTAACCCTAACCCTAACCCTAACCCTAACCCTAACCCTAACCCTAACCCTAACCCTAACCCTAACCCTAACCCTAACCCTAACCCTAACCCTAACCCTAACCCTAACCCTAACCCTAACCCTAACCCTAACCCTAACCCTAACCCTAACCCTAACCCTAACCCTAACCCTAACCCTAACCCTAACCCTAACCCTAACCCTAACCCTAACCCTAACCCTAACCCTAACCCTAACCCTAACCCTAACCCTAACCCTAACCCTAACCCTAACCCTAACCCTAACCCTAACCCTAACCCTAACCCTAACCCTAACCCTAACCCTAACCCTAACCCTAACCCTAACCCTAACCCTAACCCTAACCCAACCCTAACCCTAACCCTAACCCTAACCCTAACCCTAACCCTAACCCTAACCCTAACCCTAACCCTAACCCTAACCCTAACCCTAACCCTAACCCTAACCCTAACCCTAACCCTAACCCTAACCCTAACCCTAACCCTAACCCTAACCCTAACCCTAACCCTAACCCTAACCCTAACCCTAACCCTAACCCTAACCCTAACCCTAACCCTAACCCTAACCCTAACCCTAACCCTAACCCTAACCCTAACCCTAACCCTAACCCTAACCCTAACCCTAACCCTAACCCTAACCCTAACCCTAACCCTAACCCTAACCCTAACCCTAACCCTAACCCTAACCCTAACCCTAACCCTAACCCTAACCCTAACCCTAACCCTAACCCTAACCCTAACCCTAACCCTAACCCTAACCCTAACCCTAACCCTAACCCTAACCCTAACCCTAACCCTAACCCTAACCCTAACCCTAACCCTAACCCTAACCCTAACCCTAACCCTAACCCTAACCCTAACCCTAACCCTAACCCTAACCCTAACCCTAACCCTAACCCTAACCCTAACCCTAACCCTAACCCTAACCCTAACCCTAACCCTAACCCTAACCCTAACCCTAACCCTAACCCTAACCCTAACCCTAACCCTAACCCTAACCCTAACCCTAACCCTAACCCTAACCCTAACCCTAACCCTAACCCTAACCCTAACCCTAACCCTAACCCTAACCCTAACCCTAACCCTAACCCTAACCCTAACCCTAACCCTAACCCTAACCCTAACCCTAACCCTAACCCTAACCCTAACCCTAAACCCTAACCCTAACCCTAACCCTAACCCTAACCCTAACCCTAACCCTAACCCTAACCCTAACCCTAACCCTAACCCTAACCCTAACCCTAACCCTAACCCTAACCCTAACCCTAACCCTAACCCTAACCCTAACCCTAACCCTAACCCTAACCCTAACCCTAACCCTAACCCTAACCCTAACCCTAACCCTAACCCTAACCCTAACCCTAACCCTAACCCTAACCCTAACCCTAACCCTAACCCTAACCCTAACCCTAACCCTAACCCTAACCCTAACCCTAACCCTAACCCTAACCCTAACCCTAACCCTAACCCTAACCCTAACC
>NC_141541.1:131635000-131637500 GCF_021556685.1 Rattus norvegicus | reverse complement strand
AACCCTAACCCTAACCCTAACCCTAACCCTAACCCTAACCCTAACCCTAACCCTAACCCTAACCCTAACCCTAACCCTAACCTAACCCTAACCCTAACCCTAACCCTAACCCTAACCCTAACCCTAACCCTAACCCTAACCCTAACCCTAACCCTAACCCTAACCCTAACCCTAACCCTAACCCTAACCCTAACCCTAACCCTAACCCTAACCCTAACCCTAACCCTAACCCTAACCCTAACCCTAACCCTAACCCTAACCCTAACCCTAACCCTAACCCTAACCCTAACCCTAACCCTAACCCTAACCCTAACCCTAACCCTAACCCTAACCCTAACCCTAACCCTAACCCTAACCCTAACCCTAACCCTAACCCTAACCCTAACCCTAACCCTAACCCTAACCCTAACCCTAACCCTAACCCTAACCCTAACCCTAACCCTAACCCTAACCCTAACCCTAACCCTAACCCTAACCCTAACCCTAACCCTAACCCTAACCCTAACCCTAACCCTAACCCTAACCCTAACCCTAACCCCAACCCTAACCCTAACCCTAACCCTAACCCTAACCCTAACCCTAACCCTAACCCTAACCCTAACCCTAACCCTAACCCTAACCCTAACCCTAACCCTAACCCTAACCCTAACCCTAACCCTAACCCTAACCCTAACCCTAACCCTAACCCTAACCCTAACCCTAACCCTAACCCTAACCCTAACCCTAACCCTAACCCTAACCCTAACCCTAACCCTAACCCTAACCCTAACCCTAACCCTAACCCTAACCCTAACCCTAACCCTAACCCTAACCCTAACCCTAACCCCAACCCTAACCCTAACCCTAACCCTAACCCTAACCCTAACCCTAACCCTAACCCTAACCCTAACCCTAACCCTAACCCTAACCCTAACCCTAACCCTAACCCTAACCCTAACCCTAACCCTAACCCTAACCCTAACCCTAACCCTAACCCTAACCCTAACCCTAACCCTAACCCTAACCCTAACCCTAACCCTAACCCTAACCCTAACCCTAACCCTAACCCTAACCCTAACCCTAACCCTAACCCTAACCCTAACCCTAACCCTAACCCTAACCCTAACCCTAACCCTAACCCTAACCCTAACCCTAACCCTAACCCTAACCCTAACCCTAACCCTAACCCTAACCCTAACCCTAACCCTAACCCTAACCCTAACCCTAACCCTAACCCTAACCCTAACCCTAACCCTAACCCTAACCCTAACCCTAACCCTAACCCTAACCCTAACCCTAACCCTAACCCTAACCCTAACCCTAACCCTAACCCTAACCCTAACCCTAACCCTAACCCCTAACCCTAACCCTAACCCTAACCCTAACCCTAACCCTAACCCTAACCCTAACCCTAACCCTAACCCTAACCCTAACCCTAACCCTAACCCTAACCCTAACCCTAACCCTAACCCTAACCCTAACCCTAACCCTAACCCTAACCCTAACCCTAACCCTAACCCTAACCCTAACCCTAACCCTAACCCTAACCCTAACCCTAACCCTAACCCTAACCCTAACCCTAACCCTAACCCTAACCCTAACCCTAACCCTAACCCTAACCCTAACCCTAACCCTAACCCTAACCCTAACCCTAACCCTAACCCTAACCCTAACCCTAACCCTAACCCTAACCCTAACCCTAACCCTAACCCTAACCCTAACCCTAACCCTAACCCTAACCCTAACCCTAACCCTAACCCTAACCCTAACCCTAACCCTAACCCTAACCCTAACCCTAACCCTAACCCTAACCCTAACCCCAACCCTAACCCTAACCCTAACCCTAACCCTAACCCTAACCCTAACCCTAACCCTAACCCTAACCCTAACCCTAACCCTAACCCTAACCCTAACCCTAACCCTAACCCTAACCCTAACCCTAACCCTAACCCTAACCCTAACCCTAACCCTAACCCTAACCCTAACCCTAACCCTAACCCCTAACCCTAACCCTAACCCTAACCCTAACCCTAACCCTAACCCTAACCCTAACCCTAACCCTAACCCTAACCCTAACCCTAACCCTAACCCTAACCCTAACCCTAACCCTAACCCTAACCCTAACCCTAACCCTAACCCTAACCCTAACCCTAACCCTAACCCTAACCCTAACCCTAACCCTAACCCTAACCCTAACCCTAACCCTAACCCTAACCCTAACCCTAACCCTAACCCTAACCCTAACCCTAACCCTAACCCTAACCCTAACCCTAACCCTAACCCTAACCCTAACCCTAACCCTAACCCTAACCCTAACCCTAACCCTAACCCTAACCCTAACCCTAACCCTAACCCTAACCCTAACCCTAACCCTAACCCTAACCCTAACCCTAACCCTAACCCTAACCCTAACCCTAACCCTAACCCTAACCCTAACCCTAACCCTAACCCTAACCCTAACCCTAACCCTAACCCTAACCCTAACCCTAACCCTAACCCTAACCCTAACCCCTAACCCTAA
>NC_141541.1:131615000-131617500 GCF_021556685.1 Rattus norvegicus | reverse complement strand
TAACCCTAACCCTAACCCTAACCCTAACCCTAACCCTAACCCTAACCCTAACCCTAACCCTAACCCTAACCCTAACCCTAACCCTAACCCTAACCCTAACCCTAACCCTAACCCTAACCCTAACCCTAACCCTAACCCTAACCCTAACCCTAACCCTAACCCTAACCCTAACCCTAACCCTAACCCTAACCCTAACCCTAACCCTAACCCTAACCCTAACCCTAACCCTAACCCTAACCCTAACCCTAACCCTAACCCTAACCCTAACCCTAACCCTAACCCTAACCCTAACCCTAACCCTAACCCTAACCCTAACCCTAACCCTAACCCTAACCCTAACCCTAACCCTAACCCTAACCCTAACCCTAACCCTAACCCTAACCCTAACCCTAACCCTAACCCTAACCCTAACCCTAACCCTAACCCTAACCCTAACCCTAACCCTAACCCTAACCCTAACCCTAACCCTAACCCTAACCCTAACCCTAACCCTAACCCTAACCCTAACCCTAACCCTAACCCTAACCCTAACCCTAACCCTAACCCTAACCCTAACCCTAACCCTAACCCTAACCCTAACCCTAACCCTAACCCTAACCCTAACCCTAACCCTAACCCTAACCCTAACCCTAACCCTAACCCTAACCCTAACCCTAACCCTAACCCTAACCCTAACCCTAACCCTAACCCTAACCCTAACCCTAACCCTAACCCTAACCCTAACCCTAACCCTAACCCTAACCCTAACCCTAACCCTAACCCTAACCCTAACCCTAACCCTAACCCTAACCCTAACCCTAACCCTAACCCTAACCCTAACCCTAACCCTAACCCTAACCCTAACCCTAACCCTAACCCTAACCCTAACCCTAACCCTAACCCTAACCCTAACCCTAACCCTAACCCTAACCCTAACCCTAACCCTAACCCTAACCCTAACCCTAACCCTAACCCTAACCCTAACCCTAACCCTAACCCTAACCCTAACCCTAACCCTAACCCTAACCCTAACCCTAACCCTAACCCTAACCCTAACCCTAACCCTAACCCTAACCCTAACCCTAACCCTAACCCTACCCTAACCCTAACCCTAACCCTAACCCTAACCCTAACCCTAACCCTAACCCTAACCCTAACCCTAACCCTAACCCTAACCCTAACCCTAACCCTAACCCTAACCCTAACCCTAACCCTAACCCTAACCCTAACCCTAACCCTAACCCTAACCCTAACCCTAACCCTAACCCTAACCCTAACCCTAACCCTAACCCTAACCCTAACCCTAACCCTAACCCTAACCCTAACCCTAACCCTAACCCAACCCTAACCCTAACCCTAACCCTAACCCTAACCCTAACCCTAACCCTAACCCTAACCCTAACCCTAACCCTAACCCTAACCCTAACCCTAACCCTAACCCTAACCCTAACCCTAACCCTAACCCTAACCCTAACCCTAACCCTAACCCTAACCCTAACCCTAACCCTAACCCTAACCCTAACCCTAACCCTAACCCCACCCTAACCCTAACCCTAACCCTAACCCTAACCCTAACCCTAACCCTAACCCTAACCCTAACCCTAACCCTAACCCTAACCCTAACCCTAACCCTAACCCTAACCCTAACCCTAACCCTAACCCTAACCCTAACCCTAACCCTAACCCTAACCCTAACCCTAACCCTAACCCTAACCCTAACCCTAACCCTAACCCTAACCCTAACCCTAACCCTAACCCTAACCCTAACCCTAACCCTAACCCTAACCCTAACCCTAACCCTAACCCTAACCCTAACCCTAACCCTAACCCTAACCCTAACCCTAACCCTAACCCTAACCCTAACCCTAACCCTAACCCTAACCCTAACCCTAACCCTAACCCTAACCCTAACCCTAACCCTAACCCTAACCCTAACCCTAACCCTAACCCTAACCCTAACCCTAACCCTAACCCTAACCCTAACCCTAACCCTAACCCTAACCCTAACCCTAACCCTAACCCTAACCCTAACCCTAACCCTAACCCTAACCCTAACCCTAACCCTAACCCTAACCCTAACCCTAACCCTAACCCTAACCCTAACCCTAACCCTAACCCTAACCCTAACCCTAACCCTAACCCTAACCCTAACCCTAACCCTAACCCTAACCCTAACCCTAACCCTAACCCTAACCCTAACCCTAACCCTAACCCTAACCCTAACCCTAACCCTAACCCTAACCCTAACCCTAACCCTAACCCTAACCCTACCCTAACCCTAACCCTAACCCTAACCCTAACCCTAACCCTAACCCTAACCCTAACCCTAACCCTAACCCTAACCCTAACCCTAACCCTAACCCTAACCCTAACCCTAACCCTAACCCTAACCCTAACCCTAACCCTAACCCTAACCCTAACCCTAACCCTAACCCTAACCCTAACCCTAACCCTAACCCTAACCCTAACCCTAACCCTAACCCTAACCCTAACCCTAACCCTAACCCTAACCCTAACCCTA
>NC_141541.1:131467500-131612500 GCF_021556685.1 Rattus norvegicus | reverse complement strand
AAAAACACCCTCGAAAAACACCCTCTAAAAAAAACTCTAAAAAAACCCTCTAAAAAAACCCTCTAAAAAAAACTCTAAAAAAAAACCCTCTAAAAACCCTCTAAAAAAACCCTCGAAAAATCCCTTGAAAAAAAACCCTCTTAAAAAAACCCTCTAAAAAAACCCTCGAAAAATCCCTTGAAAAAAAACCCTCTAAAAAAAACCCTCTAAAAAAACCCTCTAAAAAAACCCTCGAAAAATCCCTTGAAAAAAAACCCTCTAAAAAAAACTCTAAAAAAAACCCTCTGAAAAAAACTTCTAAAACCCTCTAAAACCCTCTAACCTCTAACCCTAACCCTAACCCTAACCCTAGCACAACCGCGATCTGTTGTCTTCATAATCTCTTCACCTCTATCCATTTTTACTCCTGTAAGCAGTGTGTATTATAAATGAGGTACTGCATATCAAGTAATGGGTATAGACAAAATTTCTACCTCTATGATTCATGAGTCCGTTCTCAATTTATTTAAATGAAAACTGTCTCTGTCTCTGTCTCTCTCTCTCTCTGTCTCTCTATCTCTCTCTATATATACATATTTATATAATGATCTATATATGGTATTAAGCTCGTATATTAAACTGACAAGATGATTTCTATTTGAATAGATAGGCATGTTTTATTTGGATTTTTTTTACCTGATTTTCCCATATTTGTAAGATTCTACACTAATAGGCTAATTCAATAATACATATATGATCCCTTCTGTTTAGGAAAAAAAGTGAGATCAGGCTGATTTATAAGGCAGCCTATTTCGGTAAGTTCAACTTCTCATTCCCACAAGACTCTGTGGCCTGAGTCGGGGTCTAGTTCTGTCAACCATAACGCTTGGTGACTTTCCAGATCTGGCAAAAATGTTTTAAACATATATGACTTACAAAGCAACAAGAGGGCACTGCCCTTTAGAGAAAACCAACAATCCTTTGAGGAAGGTAGAAGAAAGAACATCTGGAATTTGAGAAGGACGGTGTTACTGGAATTTCCAAACCCAATAAGCCCATATAAAAAACACACAATCCAATTGTTAGAATTATAAGCTATATGCCTAGATTGGTCAGATACAACACAATACTAATTTATTCCCCAGCTATAAGACTCCCTTCATACTTGCAGTTTCCCCTGGCCACATGGTTCTGATCCATCCTGCTTCCTCCTCCTGCAGTCCTATCTCCTTCCCCTCTTGCCCTCTTCTCCTTCTCTCTTCCCCCACTATTGAACCTACAGTCCCGCCTTTCCCCAATCACAGACTCTAGCCTTTATTGTCCAGTTAAAATTGGGAGAAGGTTCACCTGAGATCACCTGGGTTCTTGATGGACTCCTGGCCTTGGGCAGTCCTCTCAGGAAGCAGAATTAACATTAGAATGCAAACAGCTTTGGGCCAACATACAGCAGGACTGAACAAAAAAGGAGTGTTGGGTAGGAGAGTTGGGAAAAGAGTGCAGTGGATTGGCAATTACTGAATGCAAGAGAATGGGAGACATCACAGGATGTCCTGGGGCTTAGAGGACAGAGAGTCCAGAGAAGAAAGAAGGAATGAGCCAGTGAAGAATGCCATCTCCTGAGGGCTCCTTGTAGGCACTGGGCAGACAGAGGAGGCAGCCCCATGTGGGTGGAAAACATCACCAGAAAGCAGAAAAGCTCCTTACAGATGGCTTGAAGGGCCTTGAACGGCACGGCAAACACTTGGGATTTCTATCTGTAAGTCATTCTGAGTTTGGGAGTGCCATGATTTGTTCTGTCTTTCCTAGGAGAGGTCGTGGGAATAGAAGGAAATCGTAAAAATAAAGTAATTAATTAAATTAAGAATTTAAAAATAATCGGAGAGGGAAAGAAAGTTAAGTGTAGCCTATTACATAAAGGAAAAGCGATCACTGATACAGAAAAGAGAATCTGATTGAATGAAAAGGTTGTCACACACTCCTGTGGTATGGCAAGCCTACATATCTACAGCTTGGGAGGCTGAGGTAGAAGAGTGGAGAGTTTGAGACCAGCCTGAGCTACATACGGAGACCTTATCTCAAAAAACAAACAAACAAACAAACAAACAAACAAAAACAAAACAGAAAAGAGAAGAAGGAGACAAGAGAGGGAAGAAAAAAGATGGGAGGGAAGGGGACTGCTTTCAAGTGGGGGTAGCACTTAAAAATTAATGTTTGAAATTAATTGTAAACAATGCCAAAGAAAGGGTAAGAAAATGAAAGCTAAATAAAGATTGGGGATTCGAATATAAAAAAAGTGATTTGGCTTGTGTTTGACCTCACATACTTCTTATTAGAGGCTGGCTCTGCTGTATTTTACAAGCACCAGTAACTAGTGTGTGTAAAATACAGAATATGTTTTGGAAAGCAAAATGCTTTTCTTTAATGCTTCTGACTCATAAACGTAATTCTAGGGAACACATAATATGACTGTTCTATTAGTTCCTTATTGGGGAAGGTGTTCTTTGTAATATAAAGGCATTTGTCTCATGCTACTATCTTAAATTTATTTTTCTTTTTGAGTTCAGAATATATGGTTTGATTAGAAAGTTGAAGATAGAATGCTCTTTTAATTTAAATAAAAAATAGGTGACAGAAGATAGTAGTAAAAAATATAGTTACAGAGAAATATCATCTTCCACTTTAGCAGGACAGCAATAGAAGGAGTAGAGCTAGAAATAAGGAACTGGGGACAAAGGGTATCGCCCCGACTTCTACAGGACCGTGTGGGCCTTGGTCTTTGCACTCATAAAGCTGCCATCTACACATCATTACAGACTGCTTTGCAGATGGTGCATGACACACGCATATTTCCTCTTCAGGAACCCAACAGAGATTGTCTGTTATTATAAAAAGTCACATAAATTTCCAGCACAGAAACACCAGAAATACTGTCAGGATGCCAGGTTAGGTGTTTGCTGAGGTCCACAGATGTCCATTCCCTGACTTCAATCTTCTCATGGTAGAAGGAATAACGGAGCTCTCGGGTCTCTTTTCTGAGGACAGATCCGCACTCATGAGTACTCCATGAGGCTACATACTTGTAACTTGGAAATCTGCCAAAGCCGCAAAATCACATCACCCTGAGGTCCGTCGAAAACTATCCTCGACAATAATAGAACTTCTGGGGGAATCACCATCCATGAATTCAAGCTGTATTACAGAGCAATAGTGATAAAAAAAAAGTATGGTATTGGTACAGAGACAGACAGGTAGATCAATGCAATAGAATTGAAGATCCAAAAAATAACCCACACACCTATGGTCACTTAATGTTTGACAAAGAACTCAAGAAGTTAGGTTCCAGAGAGCCAAATAACCCTATTAAATAAGGGGGTTCAGAGCTAACAAAGAATTCACAGCTGAGGAATATGGAAAGTCTGAGAAGCACCTAAAGAAATGTTCAGCATCCTTAGTCATCAGGGAAATGTAAATCAAAACAACCCTGAGATTCCACCTCACACCAGTGAGAATGGCTAAGATAAAAAAACTCAGATGACAGCAGATGCTGGCGAGGATGTGGAGAAAGAGGAACACTCCTCCATTGTTGGTGGGATTGCAGACTGGTACAACCATTCTGGAAATCAGTCTGAAGCTTCCTCAGAAAGTTATACATAGTAATACCCGAGGACCCAGCTATACCTCTCCTGGGCATATACCCAAAAGATGCCCCAACATATAAAAAAGACACGAGCTCCACTATGTTCATAGCAGCCTTATTTATAATAGCCAGAAGCTGGAAAGAACCCAGATGCCCTTCAACAGAGGAATGGATACAGAAAATGTGGTACATCTACACAATGGAGTATTACTCAGCTATCAAAAACAATGACATCATTAAATTCATAGGCAAATGGATGGAACTAGAAAATATCATCCTGAGTGAGGTAACCCCCCCCCACACACACAACCACACATGGTGTGCTCTCACTGGTAAATGGGTATTAACCCAAAAGCTTGAATTATCCAAGATATAATCCGCAGACCACATGAAGCTCAAGAAGAAGGATCAATGCTTCAGTCTTCTTTAAAAGGGGGAACAAAAATACTCATAGGTGGGGATATGGAGACAAAGTTTTGAGCAGAGACTGAAGGAACAGCCATTCTGAGCCCCCCACACCTGGGGATCCAGCCCATATATATACAGCCACCAAAATTAGACAATATTGATGAAGCTGAAAGATGGATGCTGACAGGAGCCTGATATAGCTGTCTCCTAAGAGGCTCACCCAGAGCATGACAAATACAGAGGCGAATGCTAGCAGCCAAACACTGAACTGAGAGAATGGGGTCCCCATTGGAAGAACTAGAGAAAGAACTGAAGGAGTAGAAGGGGCTTACAACCTCCTAAGAACAACAATACCAACCAACCATAGCTCCCAGGGACTAAACCACTACCCAAAACACTTTGGAAAGACCCATGGCTCCAGCTGCATATGTAGCAGAGGATGGCCTTTTTGGGCACCAATGGGAGGAGAAGCCCTTGGTCCTGCCAAGGCTGAACCAGTGTAGTGGAATATCAGGGTGGGGAGGCAGGAAGAGGGGTTGGTTGGGGAAGGCGAACACCCTTATAGAAGAAGGGGAGGGGGATGGAAAGGGAATAACATTTGAAATGTAAATAAAAAATCCAATAAAAAATGTATCCACTACAACTTTACTAAGCATTAGACATGCAAAAGCAGCTTCACAAACCATGAATGAAATATTAGTTGTTATTGAATGTCTTCATAACTGTTTAAGTTTTGAAAGCAAATATTGTTTTACCCTGTAATTATAGGATGGATTCATTAAGAAGCATTATCAAAGGCTGGAGAAATGGCTCAGGGGTTAGGAGCACTGACTTCTCCTCCAGAGGTCCTGAGTTCAGTTCCCACACACATGGTGGCTGACAATCATCTCTAATGTGATCCAATACTCTCTTCTCATGTGTCTGAAGACAGCAGTGTACTACTATGCATGAAATAAATAAAATCTTTAAAAGTTGTTCTTTAAAAAAAGCATTATCAAACCTATTCTCAAAGCTATTTGGTGTGTAATAATGGACTTAGTGCAGTTCTTTCTGTTCAAAAATACCATACCCCTGAATTTTAAAAGAAAAATAACTGCACTAAAAATTTTGCCATTGGTAAGTAACTGAGCTGATATGTAGCATAGAATTTCCCCTCTGTCCTCTAAAGATTTGCTGGGATAAAATATCTAAGAAAAATTAAATGGGAGAAAAATGAGTAAATGCGTTATTGTCCTTTAGTACAGCCTGATATGATTCAGAAGCTTTTGGGCCCCACTCTTTCTAGGGGAAGTGAAATACAGGAAACATCAGAAAACAACATGCTGGGTTTTTCTCTTGTTGTTGTGAGCTTTTTTGTTTTGTTTTGTTTTTATTGTCAACCTTACACAAGTGAGGCTCATTTTCAAAGAGGACTTCTTAATTGAGAAAAGACCTCCATCAGACTGGCCTGTGTGCAACTATGTTGGGCATTTTCTTGATTAATTGTGGATGTGAGAAAGCCCAATGGATTGTGGGTAATGTGACCCCTGGGTAGGTAGTCCTGGGTCATCTGAAAAAACAAGCTGAGCCAACCATCGGGAACAGCATTCCTTGGTGGTCTCTGCTATAATTCCTGCTTCCAGGTTCCTGCTTGCCAGAGTTACTGCCCTGATTTCCCTTCTTGATAAACTATAAGTTGTGAAACAGAATAAATAAAACCCTCGAGTTGGTGTTGATCTTTGTGTTTACCACAGCATAGAAAACAAATTACAACAAACAGTAAAAATCATTTAGGGAAGGTCACAGGCTTGAAGAATATACAATAATTTGGGACAACATGCATTTGTTCTGCAAACTTGGTGGGCAATATTGTGTCCAGTCTTTGAGAACCTCCCACCTGAGCGATGGCGCCATTACTACATCTGATGCAAATCCGACAGAGGCAAAACGAGAGGGACACCTGTTGCACTCTGCATGTCTTCTAGCTCTTAATTGCTAAATCACAACCTGTATTTCTTTTTTTAACAGCATCTATTGTTTGTGATAGTCCTTACCATGTAATGTGATACAATTTTAAAACAGGTATTCCTTTCTTTACTAAGAGAAGCAGTTATGGTGCTGAAGAGATGGCTCAGTGGTTAAGAGCACAGACTGCCATTGAAGAGGACCGAGACCTGACTCCCAGCACCCACATTGGAAGGTTCACAGCTGCTTCTAACTCTAGCTCCAGGGCACCAGACACTTATAGTTTCTGAGGGGCCCCCACACTCCCACACACATACTAAAAATAAATAAATAATTAAAAAAAGAAAAAGCAGTTGTCAGATTGCTTTAATATTACATTTTACATGATTTTGTTTTTAAAAACAGATAAAAAGATGGGTTTAATATTAGCAAAGTTCAGAGTTAAAAAGACCAAATGAAAAGGGTGTCATTGAAATCAACCCAAAATGCTAATTGCTAGAGTTGTCTTAGTCTCAATCTCTCATTATTCCTTATGATGTGGGGGAAAACAGTTTACCACTGAACACTTACTGTTGTCCCCTGTCCTGCACAGGCTCTGTAATGACACTAACACCAGGGATAGAAATAGTGACTAATATTTGCTTATTTAGTATCCATTAAGAGACAGGGTCTGCACAGTTTTACATGTTTCACCCCTAATTTTGCAGTAATCCCGAATGGTATGTGCTATTGAGTCAGCTTTGCAGATTAAGGTTCTAGGACGCTGTCTAGCGCTCCAGTGGTCTGGGACTCAGAGCTGGAATCTGAGTTGCTCAATACCGAATGCTAAGTGTTGTGTTGTTCACTGCTTATCCTGTCTTGAGGCAGCTCGCCATCCTAGGAGTAATAAACTGATGTTTGTTACATGAAATGTGAGTGGAAATCTCTAAAGAAGCACCGAGTATATTTTCTTATGAATTTAAACATCTCTCCACAGCCAAAGATGGCACAGACATTTAGTGAATAAAGAAATCATTGCAGTTTGCAGGCCACCCCAGTGCAGCCAAGGGTTTCACATACCCTAGCCTCAGTGACAAACCTGAAAAAAAAAGAAAAGAAAAAGACATTTGAGGACAAAGGAAGCATCTAATGCTGACTTCTTGTGAAAGTACGTGTGATTAATCAACCCAAACAGATAGGCATAAAATTTCATTCTGTAAAGTTTTATAAAGGAAAGTAAACTAAGTACAGCCTGGGAGTTAGTGCTGTGCAGAGCACTCAGGCTTCTCTATGATTCTGCCTCCTTCTCAGCACCTCACAGCCAACAGCTGCCTCCATTACACTAAGTTGCTCAAAGGAGTTTTCTTTGAGATTTCAACAGATGCCTCAGAAAGACCTCGCTTGGCTGGAGAGATGGCTCAGTGGTGAGGAGCACCGACTGCTCTTCCAGAGGTCTTGAGTTCAATTCCCAGCAACCACATGGTGGCTCACAACCATCTGTAATGGGATCTGACGCCCTCTTTCGGTGTGTCTGAAGACAGCTACAGTGCACTTACATATAATAAATAAATCTTAAAAAAAAAAAGACCTCGCTTTATGGTGAGGGAAGACCTTTTATTTATCATTCTTGTAAAATATACATAATACGAAAACTGTCATTTTTATCTAAGTTGACAGTTGAGTGGCATTAAGTACATTCACAGTATTGTGGGATTATGGTTCCCATCCATCACCACAATTCTTTTACCATTTCAAACTGAAAATCTATATTTAATAAATACCAGCTCTTCACTTCTCCCTCTCATTGCCCTCGGCAACCACCACGCTGCTTTCCATTGCTTCCAATTTGTTGTCTTTAGGCTCCTTGTACAAATAACATCATATAGTATTTGTCTCTTGGCAACTGGGTTATTTCTTTTTGTGTAAATTCCTTGGGGCATCTATGTTCTGGCATGTGTCACAGCTTTTAGTCTGAATTATGTTCCATTTGTATATAGTGTGTGTGTATATATGTTTGCATGCATCTCTTGACCAAATGTTGACCTCAGGTAATATCTACCTTGTTTTTGAAGCTGGGTCTCTCACTTGAGATCAATAATTTAGGCTAAGCTGTCTTATCAATGAATCCCAGGGCTCCACCTCACCAGAGCTGGGCTTACTGATAGAACATCGTATGTCTGACTGGTGTTTCGCAGTTTTGTCACATGCGTGTGTATGATTGTGTGTGTTTCTAAAACCAGCTTGGATCTATAGTAAAATTTTCAAAAATGTCTTAATACTTATTACACAGAATATTGGGATTTATTAGTGTTATCATGCATTATGTAATGTGTTGAGACAGAGATGCAGCTCCCAGGCAGGGTCAAGTAAGGACTGATGGCAGGTGGAAGTAGGGCCTGGAATGTCGCCCTCGAGAAGAAAATGTTTTTCTCACTTGGCTTTAAACTATGTTTTGTTGTATCCTGTTTCAGTGGAAGTGGTTCTCATGTTCTCTTTGTAATGGCGAGTATATTGATAATAATAAGAGGGGTGATTTGTTATGTGAATTTTTGTGAAGAAGCCTTTGTTTAGTCTTATTTCTTTGTTTAGTCTTGCCTTAGTTCCTGGTATCATGGGAATAATGATCTTATGGTATCTTGCCAAAATGGAAATTGAAGTAATGCATATACATATCTATATAAGGATTAATAAAGCTTACAACTGCGTGTAGTTGCTTCTGACGTTGGTTTGGATCCCCTGTGTCCCGGATGTTTGCGACTGTACCCAGGCCCCCCAATGCACTAGATGTTGACAGTAATGTATTTTGACCATGTTCCCCCATAATTTCGCTTGGTGTTGCATTGATTCTGTAGATAGATTTTGGAAGTATGGCCATCCCATGAGCATGCAAAGTCTTTCCCTCTTCTAGTGTCCTTTTTAATTTCTTTATTCAGTATCTAGAGTTTTCATTATAGAGGTCTTTCACTTCCTTGGTCAGGTTTAATTCAAGAGATTTGGGGGGGGCTTGGATTTTTAAATTGTAATGAATGGGATTATTTCCCAGATCTCTCAATAAAATTTTTATTGGTTGATAAGGCTGCTGCTTGCCATATATATTATTATGGTGAGATGTGTTTCTTATATTCTGAGTTTCTTGACATGATTGATGTTGGCTTTGTCAAAAGCCTTACATGTCTATCAAAATGTTATGGTTTCTATTCTATCAAAAAAAAAGAGATTTGTGAAATTTATAAAATGAATTGACATATTGAACCAGCACTAATCTCTGGAATAAACCAACTTGATCATGGTTATTTTTGGATATATTATTGAAGAGTTTGCAGTTATTTTTAAAGAAATTTTGTATACATTTATTTTGGAGATTGGTGGTTTTTTTTTTTTTTTTTTTTTTTTTTTTGTTTGTTTCTGGTTTTAGTATCCGGCTAATCCTAGCTTCATAGTTTGGTAATGTGCCCTTCCTTTGCTATTTAATAGAATAGTTTGAGAAGCATTTGTGTTAGTATTTCATTGAAGGTCTGGTAATTTTTTTTATTTGGTAGATATTTGATCACTACTTCACTCTTACTGCTTTCTACAAAGCTGTTCAATTTTTTTATATCTTCATGATTTACTTTTGGTAAGTCATATACATTCAGAAGTCTATTTACTTTATTTTAGAGTTTTTCAATTTATTGGGATAAATGATTTTTAACTTGATAATTTTTGTTTTGAGAATTTTGTGAATATTATATATCATTTTCATCCCTCCCTTTCCCACAATCAACCTCCCCCCATTTCCTCCCTCAAATTTACACCTTTTTCTTTTTTTCTAACCCCGTAACCCTATCCCCACAACTTAACTCTAACCCCACCTTGCTAACATAATCCCCCCAGCCCTAAACCCCCTAACCCTAACATAATCTCTAACCCTAACCCCTAACTTTCTAATACTAACTGCACACCCAACCACCCTAATCATAATCCCTAACCTTCTAACTCAGCTTGTTTCCAATAAACTCCTGGCATTTACTTTGACCATGTTTTTGAAATGTTAAGTATTTATGCAGATTTCAAAACACAAAGACTTTACCACACTGAGCCCATTCATAAGGCTTTTCTCTAGTGTGTGTTATTTCCTGTATTCATAGATAATTGTGAAGGGCAAAGGCTGTACATTGCTTCCATTCACAGGGTTTCAGTGAATGGAAGTACGAATACTTTTGTTCTAGTGAGAACTATAGAAATGTGCAAAGGCTTCACCATATTCAATACATTCATAGTTTCTCTCTAGTGTGGTATCTTTTATGCTGTTTGTCTTAATTTGGGTTTTCATGCTGTGAAAAGACACCATGACTAAGGCAACTCTTAGAAAGGACATTTAATTGGGGGTGGTATACAGATTCAGAGGTTCAGTCTATTATCAAGGTGGGAAGAATGGCAGTGTCCAAACAGACATGTTACTGGAGGAGAGAGTTCTCCATCTTGATCAGAAGGAGCCAGAAGACTCTTCTGCCCTGGGTAGAGCTTAAGCATGGGATCTCAAAGCCCCCCCCCCCCCCCCCAGTGACATACTTCCTCAAAGGCCACATCTATTCCAGGAAGGCCATACTTGCCATGGGCCAAGTATATTTAAACCACCACACCTTTGATGATCACAGTAAAGGCTTTATTACCACATTGGTTACATTCACAGGGTTACTCTTTAGTGTGTGTTCTTTTGTGTAGTTGGAGGTGGCTTGATTGTGAAAAGGCTTTACCACATTGACCACATTTGTAAGGTTTCTCTCCAGTATGAATTCTTTCATGTTTTTGAAGTTGACCATGAGAGGCAAAGGATTTACAACATTGCTTACATTCGTAAGGTTTCACTCCAGTATGGGTTGCTTTGTGTATTCGGAGACTAGTGTTACACGCAAAGGCTTTACCACATTCATTACATTTGTAGGGTTTCTCTCCAGTATGAATTCTTTCATGTCTTTTAAGATCGTTCTGACCTGCAAATGCTTTACCACACTGACTACATCCATAGGGCTTCTCTCCTGTATGTGTTCTTTGATGTATTTGAAGATGACCATGATATCCAAAGGCTTTACCACATTGATCACATTCATAGGGTTTCTCTCCAGTATGCATTCTTTTATGTACTTGGAGATAACTGTGATATGCAAAGGCTTTACCACACTGATTACATTCATAGGGTTTCTCTCCAGTATGCGTTCTTTTATGCACTTGGAGATTACTGTGTTGTGCAAATGCTTTACCACAATGATTACATTCATAGGGTTTCTCTCCAGTATGTGTTCTTTGATGTATTTGAAGACGACCATGATATGCAAAGGCTTTACCACACTGATTACATTCATAGGGTTTTTCTCCAGTATGTGTTCTTTCGTGTACTTGAAGATAACTATGTGATGCAAAGGCTTTACCACACTGTTTACATTTGTAAGGTTTCTCTCCAGTATGTGTTATTATATGTGTTTGGAGATCACTGTTTTGTGCAAAGGCTTTATTACATTGATTACATTCATAGGGCTTCTCTCCGGTATGTATTCTTTTATGTATTTGAAGACGACCAGAATATGCAAAGGCTTTACCACACTGATTACATTCATAGGCTTTCTCTCCAGTATGTATTCTTTTATGTACTTGGAGATTACTATGAGATGCAAAAGCTTTACCACACTGATTACATTCATAGGGTTTTTCTCCAGTGTGTGTTCTTTTATGTATTTGAAGATGACCATGATATCCAAAGGATTTACCACACTGATCACATCCATAGGGTTTCTCTCCAGTATGTGTTCTTTTATGTACTTGGAGATAACTATGAGATGCTAGGGCTTTACCACACTGATTACATTTGTAAGGTTTCTCTCCAGTATGTATTATTATATGCATTTGGAGATGACTGTGTTGTGCAAAGGCTTTACCACATTGATCACATTCATAGGGTTTCTCTCCAGTATGTGTTCTTTTATGCCTTTGAAGATAACTAGGATATGCAAAGGCTTTACCACATTGATCACATTCATAGGGTTTCTCTCCAGTATGTGTGCTTTTATGTATTTGGAGAGTACTGTGTCGTGAATAGACTTTATCACACTTATTGCATTTGTAGGGTTTCTCTCCAGTATGTATTATTTTGTGTATTCGAAGATTACACTGTTGTATAAAGGCTTTACCACATTGATTACATTTGTAGGGTTTCTCTCCAGTATGAATTCTTTCATGACGTTGAAGTTCAGAATGGTATGTAAAGGCTTTACCACACTGCTTACATGCATAGGGTTTCTCTCCAGGATGTGTGCTTTTATGTATTTGAAGATGACTGTGTTGTGAATAGACTTTATCACATCCATTACAGTTGTAGAGTTTCTCTCCAGTATGAATTATTTCACAATTTTGAAGTTGAGAATGGTATGTAAAGGCTTTATCACACGGCTTACATTCATAAGGTTTCTCTCCAGTGTGTGTTCTTTTATGTCCTCGGAGATGACTATATTGTGAATAGGCTTTATCACATTGGTCATATTTGTAGGGTTTCTCTCTAGAATGTGTTCTTTTATGTATTTGGAGACGTCTGTGATGTACAAAGTCTTCACTATACTGAGTATCTTCAGAGGGTTTCTCTCCAGTATGAATTCTTTCATGCCTTTGATGATAACTGTGACATGCAAAGGCTTTACCACAGTGAGAATATTCAGAGGGTTTCACTCCAGTACGACTTTTTTCATGCCTGCAAAGATAATTGGCACATGTAAAAGGTTTACCACAATCACTACACCAATGATTCGTTTTATCTATAGGAATTAATTTTATAATGTGGTCAAATTGTAAAGAGGAATCACATCTTTAATCACTTTGTTTACATTCATGGTTTCCCCTTTATTATGGGTTGTTTCCCATACCTATAATGGTAAGAGTGTCATTACATGGCTCACATTTGTAGCATCCTTTTTCCTTATGAAT
The DNA here is from genome assembly GCF_021556685.1 of Rattus norvegicus. Classification (NCBI taxonomy): domain Eukaryota; kingdom Metazoa; phylum Chordata; class Mammalia; order Rodentia; family Muridae; genus Rattus; species Rattus norvegicus. Next base: position 131,599,602 of record NC_141541.1, on the reverse strand, counting down.
TTTTTTTACATATTTAAAGAGAAATTGAAGAACTCAGAGCTTTACCACACTGAGTACATGCATAAATTTTCCTATATTGTGAAATATACACTTGCATACTACATTGGCAAGTGAACCAGGACAAACAGAAAAGAATTTCCACATTTCTGGTATTCATAGGGATTTTCTGCAGTGTGAGTTTATGGATATATTCTCAATGAAGTTGGAAAACCAACTAATTATAAACTTGTACCACACCGAGAAAGTCTGTTCAAATGGGGACTACTACATATATTTTAATTGTTCTGGAAGAGAGAGAATGAGAAGTACATTGCTTCTTCCAATATCCCTATGCCCACATGGCTTGTATCCATTGTGGCATTAAAAGAAGAATAACAAATAAAAGATTTCCACACTGAATTCACACAGTATGACTTTTTGTTGATCATAAGCATGTGGTATGTTTTTCCCCAACAACATTCTTGATTCTCATAAACTGCCTCTTTAACTTAAACTTAGAAATGTTACTTTATGAGTAATCAGCTTTACCATGAAATATTTGCTTATTAGAAACATATACTTATCACCTATAATATATATCATATATATGTACACACACACACACACACACACACACACACACACACACTGCAATATGTGAGTGGTATGAGACTAAATAGATTGGCATTTCTACAGAGTAGCTGTAATGTGGCTATGATTTGAATGGTAATATCTGTTAGGGCATTGTTTCCTTGTCTTCTTTCTTAGAGGAAAGCCTTGTAAACACAAATCAGACACCTGACACTGAGGTACATAGATTTGTGAGAATTTAATAATCAATACACTTAAAGAAGTGCTTTTCTTTTTACACTGTTGCTTATCTTTAAAACTTCTAGGACACAGTAACATTTCTTTAGAGGCAGATCCATACCAACTTGCACATGACAATTACCTTCCATGTCTTCTGAAACTTTGAAAATGTTCTTCAATATTATGGTCTTTCCAGTTGCAGCCTAAAATATAGTACGTGAAAATGTATGATATATTATTGAAAATTAGGCAAAATTTAAGTTACTATCTTTAGTGAACCTGATTTATTCACCTCATTCTTAACTGAAATTGCAGAAAACAGTTTTCCCCTTATTTTAAAAAGTGAAAGAAAATCCACAATCTTACTTATAGCAGTGAGGTTCTTATAGGTCTCCAGCATCACATCTTTGTAGAGACTCTTCTGTAAAGGATCCAGCAAAGCCCATTCTTCTTGAGTGAAGTTCACATTCACATCATCATAAGTCACCGCATCCTAAAATATCCCATACATGTGTACATCAGAAACCATGATACTGACATCACTGTAAATGTATGCTTCATTGACAATATAGTTATATGATTCTGGTGCTTCCCCCACTTATTTCTTGACCCAGAAGTTCTAATGGAATTACCAAGTTATCTTAGAAGGAAATTGAATGCTCCTTGAATAGGATATAACCTTTCAAGAGAAATGCTAATTATGAGAGAGAAAGAGAGACAGAGAGAAAGACACACACAGAGAGAGAAAGAACCAAGTAGTACTAGCACACATCAGAGAAGTTGTATGAACAACTCACATCTTATTTCACTGAGTTGGATGCTAGCATGGTCTATCCAGGACAGCCAGAGGAACATATTAAGACTCTGTTTCCCATGTAAAAATCAATCAAAAAAGAGAGAAAGAACTCAGAGGTTTTTACCAGGGTTCCTACAAAGAATTACACGTTCACTCCAGTTCTGTATTCATCTTCCAGAATCCTCGTGGCCAAGTTTAAACTATAACAGTAATGAGATCATACTAAAGGGGGCGTGTATTTTTAAATAGATACAAACGGACAGATGAAATATTGGCAATGTAAATGTTGATTCTAAATAGCAACACAGGACAGGAGAGATGGCTCAGCAGTAAAGAACTCTTGCTGGTCTTGCAAATAATTGGGCTCAACTGCCAATACTTACAAGGGGCTTCACAACTATCCATTACTCCAAGTTCAGGAATTCTGAAGCCATCTTCTGACTACTATGGGGATCAGGCATACATAATATGGATATTCATGCACACAGGTAAAATATTCATATTCCTTCAAAAAATCAAGACAAACACAACAGGCAGGAAAAATGTTATGCATCTGCAATTCAATGACTCAGAAAGCTCAGGCAGCAAAGCTTAGGCAGTATTAATGTCATGAATCTATGCCACCCTGAGAAATAGACTATTCTCTCTGCCAAATTTCAAAATCCACGACATGGATGAAGATCAACACAACAGCATATGGTTGACATGTACAAAAACCTACATTCCAGGTCCATCAGCCAATAACATAAAACAAACAAACAAACAGTCAGGCATGTTGACTCACAATTAATCCCAGCATTCTGGACCTAGAGTCAGGTGGACCTTTAAGTTTGAGGCCTACATGTTCTACATACCTACTTTCAGAACAGCCAGGACTAGAAAGAGAAACTTTGTCTTCACAAACAAAAACAGAAACAAAACCAACAAAATTAAAAATAAAAAAACACCAGGCTTAGTCCTTAGTTGTTTCAAAAGTTGTTTCAACTGCATCTTATGTGATTACAGACAGAGTCTACAACATACCCAAACTTATGAAATATAATGAAACTAGTACTAAGAGGAAAACTCATAACTCTGAGGGCCTACAAAAAAAACTAGAGGGAGCATACACTAACAGGTTGACAGCACACCTGAAAACTTTAGAACAAAAAGAAGCAATTACACCCAAGAGGAGTAGACAGCAGGAAATAATCAAACTCAGGGCTGAAATCAACCAAGTAGAAATGAAAAGAACTATACAAAGAATCAACAAAACCAGGAGTTGGTTCTTAGAGAAAACCAACAAGATAGATAAGCCCTTAGCCACACTAACCAGAGGTCACAGAGGGTGTATCCAAATTAACAAAATCAGAAATGAAAAGGGAGACATAATAACAGAAACTGAGGAAATTTAAAAAAATATATATCAGATCCTACTACCAAAGCCTATACCCAACAAAACTGGAAAATCTGGAGGAAATGGACAATTTTCTAGACAGATACCAGATACCAAAGTTAAATCAGGATCAGATAAACCATCGAAACAACCCCATAACTCTTAAAGAAATCTAATCAGTCATTAAAAGTTTCCCAACCATGTATCGTAGGCCTGAGAGGTAGACAGGTAGCCTGAGAGTGACCCCTTCCTCAAAAAAAAAAAAAAAAAAAAAAAAAAGAAAAAAAAAGTTTCCCAACCAAAAAATGCCAAGGATCAGATGGGTTTAGTGCAGAATTCTACCAGACCTTCAAAGAGGACCTAATACCAGTACTCTTCAAACTATTCAAAAATTAGAAACAAAAGGAACACTACCCAATTCATTCTTTGAAGCCACAATTACGCTTATACCTAAACCACACAAAGACCCTACAAAGAAAGAGAATTTCAGACCAATTTCCCTCAAGAATATCGATGCAAAAATACTCAATAAAATTCTGGCAAACTGAATCCAAGAACACTCAAAAGGATCATTCACCATGAGCAAGTAGGTTTCATTCTAGGGATGCAAGGATGGTTCAACGTATGGAAATCCATCAACATAATCCACTATATAAACAAACTCAAAGAAAAGAACCACATGATCATTTCATTAGATGCTGAGAAAGCATTTGACAAAATTCAACACCCCTCCATGAAAAAAGTCTTCAAAAGATCAGGAATTCAAGGCCCATATCTAAACATAGTAAAAGCCATATACAGCAAACCAGTAGCTAACATTAAACTAAAGGGTGAGAAAGTTAAAGCAATCCCACTAAAATCAAAGACTAGACAAGGCTGCCCACTCTCTCCCTACTTATTCAGTATCGTACTCGAAGTCCTAAGCAGAGCAATCAGACAACAAAAAGAGGTCAAGGGATACAAATGGGAAAGGAAGAAGTAAAAATATCACCATTTGCAGATGATCATAGTACACTTAAGTGACCCCAAAAATTCCTCCAAAGAACACCTAAACCTGATAAACAAGTTCAGCAAAGTGGCTGGGTATAAAATTAACTCAAATCAGTAGCCTTCCCCTACTCAAAGGATAAACAGGCTGAGAAAGAAATTAGGGAAATGACACCCTTCACAATAGTCACAAATAATATAAAATAACTTGGTGTGACTTTAACCAAGCAAGCGAAAGATCTGTATGACAAGAACTTCAAGTCTCTGAAGAAAGAAATTGAAGAAGATCTCAGAAAATGGAAAGACCTCCCATGCTCATGGATTGGCAGGATTAATATAGTAAAAATGGCCATTTTGCCAAAAGCGATCTACAGATTCAATGCAATCCCCATCAAAATTCCAACTCAATTCTTCATAGAGATAGAAAGAGCAATTTGCAGATTCATTTGAAAAAGCAAAAAACCCAGGATAGTGAAAACTATTCTCAACAATAAAAGAACTTCTGGGGGAATCACCATCCCTGACTTCAAGCAGTATTACAGAGCAATAGTCATAAAAACTGTATGGTATTGGTACATTTACACAGTGGAGTATATATCACCCAGCTGTTTTAAAAAATGGCATCATGGGATCCAGCTATACCTCTCTTGGGCATATACCCAAAAGATGCCCCAACATATAAAAAAGACACGTGCTCCACTATGTTCATTGCAGCCTTATTTATAATAGCCAGAAGCTGGAAAGAACCCAGATGCCCTTCAACAGAGGAATGGATACAGAAAATGTGGTACATCTACACAATGGAATATTACTCAGCTATCAAAAACAATGACTTTATGAAATTCGTAGGCAAATGGTTGGAACTGGAAAATATCATCCTGAGTGAGGTAACCCAATCACAGAAAAACACACATGGTATGCACTCATTGATAAGTGGCTATTAGCCAAAATGCTGGAATTACCCTAGATGCCTAGAACAAATGAAACTCAAGACGGATGATCAAAATGTGAATGCTTCACTCCTTCTTTAAAAGGGGAACAAGAATACCCTTGGCAGGGAAGAGAGAGGCAAAGATTAAAACAGAGGCAGAAGGAACACCCATTCAGAGCCTGCCCCACATGTGGCCCATACATATACAGCCACCCAATTAGACAAGATGGATGAAGCAAAGAAGTGCAGACCGACAGGAGCCGGATGTAGATCGCTCCTGAGAGACACAGCCAGAACACAGCAAATACAGAGGCGAATGCCAGCAGCAAACCACTGAACTGAGAATAGGACCCCCGTTGAAGGAATCAGAGAAAGAACTGGAAGAGCTTGAAGGGGCTCGAGACCCCATATGTACAACAATGCCAAGCAACCAGAGCTTCCAGGGACTAAGCCACTACCTAAAGACTATACATGGACTGACCCTGGACTCTGACCTCATAGGTAGCAATGAATATCCTAGTAAGAGCACCAGTGGAAGGGGAAGCCCTTGATCCTGCCAAGACTGAACCCCCAGTGAACGTGATTATTGGGGGGAGGGCGACAATGGGGGGAGGGTGGGGAGGGGAACACCCATAAGGAAGGGGAGGGGGGAAGGGGATGTTTGCCCGGAAACCGGAAAAGGGAATAACACTCGAAATGTATATAAGAAATACTCAAGTTAATAAAAAAAAATGGCATCATGAATTTGAAGATAAGTGAATGAAACTAAAAAAAAAATTACCCCAAGTGAGGTAGCCCACACCCAGAATGACAGATATGGTATTCATTCACTTATAAGTGGGTATTACCTATTAGGTAAATGATAACCAAAGTATAATCTACAGACTCAGAGAAGATAAGTAAAGAAGAGGGCTACGGGGGGGGGGGGCATGGATCTCCTTCTAAAGGGGAAATGGAATCCTTTCTGTGAGTAGACTGGGGTTTGATGGGAACAGGAGCAGGAGGGATCAGTGGGGGGTGCGGTGAAGGGAAAAAGTAAAACGCAGGGAGAAACAGCTGGAATTCGGGGTTATTTGGGAGTTAGTGTAGAAACCCAGTACAATAGCAACTTCCTGGAAGCTAAAGGGTGACCCTAATGAGAACTCCTAGTAATGGAGGATATGGAGTCTGAACTGGCCATCCTTTGTAACCAGTCAGGGCTTCAATTTGGGAATGGGTTACACTTGGTTGAGTTATTGGCCAAGGAGGTCCCTTGGAGATTCTTAAACAATCCATGCTGATGCCAGGACAAAACTTTACTCTCAGAAAACTGACAGGAGAGCCCATTGATGAAGACAAATTCCACACAATTCACTGAATGCAGAGGTCAAGAGGGCGCAGGCTTGGAGCCTTCAACCCTATGTTCTACTCTCTTTGAGGAGAGAAGGAACTCCACAGGCTACAGAAAGAGAAACCAGGACACAACCCCCACCTACAACCCCACGGCCCCACAACTGGTCCTTTCTGCAAGATGTGCTGGGGCATGATGGTAACAAAGTTGTTTGAGTGGCCAACCAATGTTTGGTTTAACTTGAGGCACTTGACATGAGAGGGAACCCAAGCCTAACACTGCCTGGATTTCTAGGAATCTTACATAGACTTAAATGGCAAGCATGGGGCCAACATGGGTCTGTGCTAGGTCCTCGGCTGATATGTTATGGCTGTTAGTTTGGTGTTTCTGTGGGATTCCAGCAGTAATTCTGGTGTAAAATTGTGGGAGAGGTGTAATTCTGATTCTTTTGCTTGATCTTGAGACCCTTTTCCTCCTATCAGGTTGCCTTGTCCAGCCTCAATATGAAGGCTTTCACCACGTATTTTTTCTACCTTGTTTTGTCCTGTTTGGCTGTTCTCTTTGGAGGTCTGCTTCTTTCTGAAGAGGAAATGGGGATGGGGTTGGATCTTGGAGAGAGGAGGACAGGAGAGGGTGGGGGGTCGCTGGGAGGAATGTAGGGAGGGGAAATAGTGGTCAGGATATATTGTATGAGAGAAACATCTATCTTCAATTAAAATATGAATTCAATATTGCTTAAATGAAAATGCAAAGGGAAGGAATAATGAACAAAGAAAAGTGAAATAGTGAAGACAGGGACAGTATGATTGTGATAGACACAGTTCTCCTGTTTTTTTTGGTAGATGGTGACCAACACACAGGAGTGTAAAAATATCTCAGAGGCTTACTTCCAGGTCTGATAACCTAGACCTAGTTCTGGAAGCTTCTACCCTCCATACGATCTTATTTAGGTCTAGGATGTTTTTGGCATCTGAAACTTAACTGCTGAATGAACTCACCCTTTCTTTTTCTTTCTGAACTCTGGCCGGTCAACTCAGCTGTTCTGACTCAAACTCCTCTTCATGACTGACTGAAACCAACTTCTTTCCCTTCCGACTGAATTGCTGTGCTTATCCTCAAAAGAACTCTAGCAATCTTCTTATCTTCTGGCTCCTCATGCTCTAGCTTGCTCTCCCTTTCACCTGTCTCCATAAAACTCTCTCAGTAAAACTGCCTTCTCTCACCCACTGAGATGCTTCCTCTTATGTTGCCTCTCTTTCCTGTCTTCTCCTGAGAGTTGGACATATCCTAGTCTGTCAGATCTTTCTCTGATTCATCATTTTGTCAATTAGACATCACTTTCAAACATGGGCTTCCTTCTAAAACTAACTTTATCTTCACTGTTTGGGAATAAAGGTGTGTACTAAGGGCTGAGCCACACTACAGTTAGAAACAGCTCTTTTCTTTTCTTTTCTTTTCTTTTCTTTTTTAAGTAAATTAGACAGTCTCGGGGTTCACAGTGTGATCAAATACCCTGCAACACAGGAGTTCATGACAAGCTCATCTTGGGTCCAGTCTACATCTGTAAATTCAAAAGTTTTGTTCTCAACAATATATCACACAGGAAACAAAAGCAGCCATTTTCTTGTGTTCGCTTTCACTAGTTTGGAATGTGGAATTACAGAGATTTCTGCTCATTTCATTCCAAATGAATGTTCTTGAGTGTTTTTAAGAAAAATTAATGTTTGAATAACTATTCAAATAATAGAAAATATGTGATGCTATACAAAATTGCTACATTAATTATATTATACATTAAGCATAAGTAAACAGATGTATAAAAATGTTAAATGTTTAAAAACATTCTCCAAAGCAAAAATGAAAGTGTTACCATCTAAGATAGGTTATGCAACCCAGAGAAAACAAAAAGATAAGTCTCTTATCTAAAACTATCACGTTTGTTCAACTGTAATTTATTGTCAGTATTTAAATTCAAACAAAACGGTCAGTCTGTTTCTTAACCTCAGTTTTACTTTTTCATGCAATATGACTAATTGGCAGAAAGCTCTCATGCCATCCAAATAAAGCCACTTTCTGCAATAGTATACTTTAATAGCACATTTGCTTCTCATCTCTATAATAACTCTTGCTATAGAAAGCTTGATATTTCATTTCTCTTCTCCACATGATGTTCTAAAAGAACATTAGAAAAACCCTTTGAAGGAGATCCCTTTAGATAGATTCTGTGCTTTCTGCCCTTCATTTTCTGTTGCTACCTGCAAGGAAGACAAGATGGCTCAAGCTCTCATATCCATCTGATAATAAGAGCACACTAAAGATTAAAGAAAGAAGTGGGTTGACACTGCTTAAGCTTTAATTACAAGCTGTTTTATGACCAATAGAGCACTGACTGTGAGAGTTCTTTTAAGGTACATAATCTTTTTTTTTAATTTTTTTTAAATTTTTTTTATTAACTTGAGTATTTCTTATTTACATTTCAAATGTTATTCCCTTTCCCAGTTTCCGGGCAAACATCCCCCTAATCCCTCCCCCTCCCCTTCTCTATGGGTGTTCCCCTCCCTACCCTCCCCCCATTGCCGCCCTCCCCCCCACAGTCTAGTTCACTGGGGGTTCAGTCTTAGCAGGACACAGGGCTTCCCCTTCCACTGGTGCTCTTACTAGGATATTCACTGCTACCTATGAGGTCAGAGTCCAGGGTCAGTCCATGTATAGTCTTTACGTAGTGGCTTAGTCCCTGGAAGCTCTGGTTGCTTGGCATTGTTGTTCATATGGGGTCTCGAGCCCCTTCAAGCTCTTCCAGTTCTTTCTCTGATTCCTTCAACGGGGGTCCTATTCTCAGTTCAGTGGTTAAGGTGCATAATCTTTTAACCATTGCTATTGTCTTCATGCCTTTAGCACAATGTCCCCTTGAGGTATCCAGCTTGTCTTAAAGGAAGGAGCATTGAGGTTATTCTCTTATTTAGGATACTACGAATATAACTGCAATGAACATGTAAATTCTGGTACTTCTTAGAACTAATTTCAAGTGCATGGAAAATACACTGAGAAAATTGCTAGGTTCCATGTCAATTCTGTCATTTTCATGAGAACTCGGTCAGTACTATGTCCAAATGTATCAGAAATATATATTAAATATATGCAATTATACATCAACTATAACAGAACATGGTTTTAACTAATTATAGCTGATATCTGCAGAAAATTCCAACCTAGTTTATTGCTAATACAAATCCTGTGTCACATACAGATTCAATTCTGGACCATGTTTTATTTTCACTCTTTTTGTTTTCTAAATTAAGTCATAATTAGTGAGGTATTGGTTATGCGACCCTAACAACATATTCTGTGTCACTAAAGTCTAAACTAAAGTCCTCTTTCTATTATTTCATATCAATTTTGGTTTCACACTTACTATAGTTTACTAAATGAATAATTATGTTGAATATTTTTACCTATTTATACAACTCTAAATAACACCATTAACGTGATTTTTTTTAAAAAAAAAAAGAAAAAGAAAAAAAATGTTGAGTATGTCCAATTTGCAGCATAATGTGAATTCTATCTGTACTTATTACAGAGTTACAACAATCAAAAGGTTTACAACATTTGTAAAAAAATAATGGGATGCACAGAAAAAGCCAAGAACATAGGCATCAAAATTATAGTCAAGTTTTAATTGAAAGATCCAAGGAAACTCAGGCAGAAAAAATGTGAACTTGACCAACATTATCTATGATTGCATGTGCATACAAATTAAATAGACACAAACTTTACAACTCCCACAAAAGTAACTCAATGACCCCTAAACTGTTAATATTTCTGACCCCCAGTCACTACTGACCTCACTTCCAAATAGAGAAGGGCACTTCCATGCTCTAGAGCTCTCTCTGTATGGAGGTGATCAGAAAGGTGGGCTATGGCTCTGCAGCTCATGCCTCCTTGTGATCTCACACAAACCCAGCCCCACTGAGCTCACACACAATTCAATGTTGAAGAATAATTCAATGTCTGCTTTTTGCTACATGGATTATGGCACATGATGTGGAATCTGCCCTACCCACTTGTACACCTGATAGACCTCTGAATCTCAGAAGCCCCTTTTGTACCCTGGAATTGAATTTCCATGAACCACAGTATTGTGGCTGGTGGTAGTGGAAAGGTAAAAGGATTTTAATCAAATATTGCTGAAGGATGATCATCACTTCCTCTCCACAAATTTCTAAACTATTTGTAAACTTTATCACACAAAACTCAATTTGTAATGCAATGTTCAGAACTTCTAAAAACCAGACCTTCAGTCTTGAAATCTGTTTTCCCACTGCACACCAAAAGCAATGCTTGTGTGTGCACACTGGGCAGTGATATTATAAGTAACACAGCTTCCTATGGCCAGAGCTGCAGACACCCCCCCCCCCCCACACACACACAGGGAATCCACACTCAGGGAGGCTCAGAGGCCAGGGCCCTCTGAGAAAGTCACCACATGAACCAGTCTGGTTCACAGTCCATCACAGTCCAATCCTATTGGACTCCGATAGATTAGTCCACCTGCTTCTCCCAATGACTGCCACAGTCACCATGGCATGGCTTGTGATCTCCCTCACGGCTCTCTAATGAACTGCATCAGAGAAGAATATGGAGCTACCTCCCACTGGTGCTCTTCCTGACTGCTAGCCTGCCCAGAGTCTTTCATTAGCTTTGACCACCCAGCTTGGCCTCGGGACAGTACCGGCTTCCCTACAGGAGGATTAGAGATTAAATCACTCAGACAAGACAGGCCTTCCCAGCTCTGTCCTTCCACCCTAGGGGCAGAGAGAGCCCTAGTATGGTAAATTTGTATTTTAGTAGAATCTTCCACTCTCCCAGGGCACCTGTTCATCTTCCAAGGTCCTTTGTATGTTCAATCCATCACACACTCAATGTCCAGTGCAGCTATCCCTTTGCTTCAGAGCTGGGAAGTCCTGCAGCCAAAATCTAGTCAAACTCAAACAATAACTGATGCAACTCCTCCCTAAGGCTCTGGCCCCCGACCGTTACCATCTCTCCCAGTCATATTCCAGGTTTTAGAGAATGAGCGCTGTTTTTTCTTTATACCTCGGGCCTCAGGAAAAGCTCCCATGGCCTAGGTCCCAGATTGTTATTGGCTCTGCCAAGCATGTTCCTGGGTTTCAGGAGGAGCTATGTCATTCTCCATACATGGGGACCTCAGGGAAAGAAAGCCTTGCTTGATTCGGCCAGCACTCAACACAACCATGGTTTTTTACCTTTTCAAATGGTTGTCACCAGGTGTCATCTTGCCCATGTGGCAGAACTATGCTTTTCACAAGAAGAAAACGGAACCTTTATGGCACACCAGGCCTTACTGTTGATTGTGATCCTGCAATGCCCCATTGAGCACTTTGTTAGAGGCCTGCTCTTTGACATGGGGATGGGCCTGGTGGCTGGTTGTAAATCAGGGTTGTTTCCTTTGTTATGGGTTGGAACCCTATTTCTGGACAATCCTGGTGGGGAAAAAAACAAAACAAAACAAAACATGTGTATCCTAGCACTCCAATCTCTAACAGGCCTGGTTAGCATACTATCTGTGGGGTGTTTTACACGTAGTCCTCCCTCAGCTAATTCTACTTGGTGTGACTTACTATCTCCTAGGCATTAGTAAATTCTTTTTTTTTTTTTTTTTTTTTCTGGAGCTGAGGACCGAACCCAGGGCCTTGTGCTTGCTAGGCAAGCACTCTACCACTGAGCTAAATCCCCAACCCCAGTAAATTCTTTACAATATATATGAGATGCCCTTTACAGCTTCCATAAAATTAATCCCCAAAGGATAGTACACCTTAATGTCAAATGCTAAGAATAGAACTTGTAGAAATTAGAGCTCTCTGGAGTTGTCATCGTTCCAAGGGCGTTTCTACACACAAGACACTTTTCCAAATGCTCTGTGCAGATGCGGCCCCCATAGTGAAGTTAATCAGTGGCTACCGCTGGGTCCAGCGAGTGGCTAGGATCATAAGGACCTCCAGGCGGCCGTATCTGGCTGCCGGTTCACACCCTCTCCCGGGGGAAAACAAACACATCAGCTACCCGCTCCTCCCGGTTGTTGGCAGTGACCCTGTGCTCACCATGTCGCAACTTCGGAGCTTGCCTGAGCGCACTTCATAGCATCCAGCGGCAGGACAGAAAGCACAGCACCCCAAAACACTCAAGCCTGCTCAGCTGCTAGGCGGAACCCGCCGCCTGGCACCCGGAAGAACCCGCCTTCTCTTCTGATTGGCAGGTCCGCCTGAAGGTTCTGATTGGCCACGGAGTCTTGAGTGACATGAGCACCTCCCTTGGGGTAGACTGTGCTTAAGGGACACAGGCTTCCAGTCCAGGTCCAGACCTTTTCAAGAGCTGCACGGATTTGCATTTCAGTAGCACTTGTGCCTGTCCTCCCTTCTGTGCCCTACGCACCGAGCCCCAGGGAGGACTCCACCTACCCCTGCTCAGTCGCCTGCTCCTCCCCTTTGCGGGCAGTGACCCTGTGCTCATCAGGTACTGACTTCAGCCAAATCCCTCACAGCATTCAGTAGGCTCTTTCCCTTCTTCCTCCTGGAATCAGAGTAGATAGATAGCTTGCATAGCCCGTTACTCAGCTTGCAGTAAGTTATCAATCTGTCCCACAAGCGGAAGGGTGCCCGGGATATTAACAATTAAAGAGGGAGTTGGGGGAACAAGATTTTTGTTTTGCGGCTGTTGGGAGTCAGACCTGGGACAAGCAGCTGTATATTTAACACACCAAAGCTGGTCAGGCCTCCAGGTTCTCCCAGCACTCCTCGGTCCCCACATGTTATAGGGCATGGCTGGCATACCTCGCCTTGCATCCTGAACTTTTCAGCCCAGGGGCTGGGCTTTCCCTCTTCCAGAAGCTCTTCCTATATAAACCAGACATTTTGTGCTCTCTGTCTCTTTGTTTCTCTGTTTCTGTGTCTCTCCCTCTCCCCTTCTCCCTCCCTCCCCCTTCTTCCCTCCCCACTTTCCCTCCCCCCTGCCTTTTTGTCTTCCAGCTTGCCTTGCTCAATCTTTCTCTTTCTCCCCACCACCCTCCTCATTCTACCCACCCATAGCGACTTCTCTGGCCTCTTTGGGAACTAGTGAACCCTCTGGTTCCTTGGGATCAGTGAGGCTATTAGAGAGCTGCCCCCAATAAACCTACAAATACTCTAAATTGGCTTGGGTTGAGTCCTTCATGCTGGATTTAGGTAAACTGCAGCTAGTATTCACCTGGTAGGTATGGGAACCCTGGGAGAAAGGAAAGAAACAGATGACAAACCCCGTGGAGCAGTATTGTTAGCCAGCGCATCTTCCTCCGTCGGAAGGTGAACACACATCCACACTCAGAGCTGTATTAGTAAAGGTTTCTAGATGAACAGACCTGATGGGATGAAGCTATGTATATGGAATTATTAGAATATTTCACATTAGAATATGCTGTGGTCCAACTAGTCCAACCATGGCTATCTAATAGTGGTTCAGTCCATGTTGTTCTATGTCTCAGCTGGTCTCAGCATACGCCAGAATTCTGAAATAGGTTGTAATGCCCTTAAAAAAATGAACTTGTGGGGCTGGGGATTTAGCTCAGTGGTAGAGCGCTTGCCTAGGAAGCGCAAGGCCCTGAGTTCGGTCCCCAGCTCCGAAAAAAAGAACCAAAAAAAAAAAAAATGAACTTGTTAGCCAGAGGTAGGGCAAGCAGACAACGAGAAAGAGCTACCGTCTTCAATGTCCTTTATATATGTAGGCTACTATGGGAAACTGTGCCCTAGATCTTATCACCTCAGAAGAGCCAAATTAAAGAAGGGTTTTTCATTTCAAAAGCTATAATTAGGGAAAATAACCCACAGTATCCAACTCTTTGGATTTTAGTTAATTTCAGATGTAGTCAATTGACTACCAAGAATAGCCATCACGAAAGCCGAGACAGAGGAGCTGAGAAAGATTTTTGCCTCCTGTGGCAGGCAAGGAAAGCATGGGAGTCTTTTCCAAAGCAATAATTTTCTTTAACAAAGGAAGCATTGGAATTTTAATTTACAGAGTCTGGATACATTCACATATAGGTTTGCCTACTCCTAAGTATGCTAAATTAAATCCTCTTCTGAACATGGTCACAATGTAAAAGCGGAGATATTCAAGGGCATTCTTAGCTCAGAGTCATGCAGAAATGTATGTAAATTTAAAAATGATGGACAGAAATGCCTCTGGAATGTTCACCTTATACTACAAGGTCTTATCTGAAAACCAAGTAAGTAACACTGTGAAAGTAGATGGCTCAGGAGTCAATGCTACCCGTTAAACATGATGTATGATCTAACAGATCAGTGTCACATTTCTTACATATACAAATAACAGAGAACAAAAATTCAGAAAACTTCAGGGAAAAATCACCTATCAGCACTGTGGGCTCCTTTTGCCTCTAAGCAGACCGGCTCAGAGGGAAGCCACACCTGTTTCCATGAAGGACCAGAGGAGCTCATTTTAACTTGCCCTGACTGCTATCTGACTTAGGGTTGTGACATCACTGTATATAGTTTTTTATTTTTTTAATTTTATTTTTAATGTGTATATGTGTGTTTGCCTCCATGTGTCTGTATGCAGTACCAAAGAGGCCAGAAGAAGGCAGGAGATGCCTGGGGCTGGAGTCAAAGGAAATGGTTAGCTTCCTTGTGGCTTCTGGGAAAGGAATCTGTGTCCTCTGCAACAGCACCCATTGTTCTTAATGGCTAAGCTGTCGTTCTAGCCTCTTTTAATTTAAAATTTATTTTTTATACATTTTAATTAAATATATTACATCACTTTCCCCCTTCCTTGCCTTCTTTCTATCTCTTGCTAAATTCTTCCCAGCCAATTTCTTCCTTGTTAAGTATTTGTGAGTAAATATGCTCAAATATATGAATAAAATTTATTGAATCCATTTCTGTTAGTTGTGTCTAAATGGTTTCAGGACTGACCACATTGCACTGGATAGCCAGATAGGGACTTCACCTTTGTCTGATGTTAATTCTCCCACTTGCAGGAGAGTTCTACTCTTTAATGAGTAAGAAAGGTTAAGGGTACAAAGATCCTTATATCCACAGATCATAGATAAACCAGGGATGTTAAATGCACAGGGCCCTCTTCTCAATGAAGGAGATAAAATGTCTGAATTCTATACAAAAGGCAGAGAGTGAATTTTGTTAATGACCATGTGATCTCTGCTAACTGTGGAGGCAGACTTCCCCCACTTTTTCCTATAGAGGCAGACATAACCCAAATTCCCCAGAATAATAATTCTCAGACTCTTTCTTCCCTAGACTGTTACCCATCCTTTGGAGAGATGTCACATGCACTTTATGGCCATCTGACCTCTATGCTATTGGTCAGAGACCACATTTTAGCTATAGCACCCACCCTCATGGTCACGTGTACTTTGTAAAAGAGTTTCTATGTAGTTACACCTTAAACTTTATTGTGTACCTGGAACTGGACAGATTGGACTGATTGTTGCCTTGAAATTTTTTCCCAAATTGTACTGTGTTTTAAATATGTTGGCAATGAACTGCCTAATATTAGACTCCCCCAGTCTGATCCCTCAAGTCAATCTGCACAGGGCTTTCATTCTTATCTCTTAGTGTGGTTTATTTCCCTGTCCCTGCAGGGACCCCCCCAGCACAAGTCTGACCCCCGAGTGACCTAGAATGCCTTGGACAGAAAACATCAGGAAGAGAAAACTTGGAAGTAGAAAATACTCATAAGTTAAAAGCACTGAAATTTCCTCCAGAGCTCCCAGGTTTCGTTCTCAGCACGTAAGGCAGTTAGCTCACTACTATCTGTAACTCGAGTTCCAGGGGTTGACACCATATCCTGGTCTCCCTGGCCAACAGGCATGAATGAGGTACAAAGACAAACAGGCAAAACACTCATACACATAAAAGAACGACTAAAATTCTTTGTGTGTGTGTGTGTGTGTGTGTGTGTGTGTGTGTGTGTGAGAGAGAGAGAGAGAGAGAGAGAGAGAGAGAGAGAGAGAGAGAGAGAGAACTTGCCTGGTAAAAACTTATTGTTCAAGCAGGGGATAGTAGTGCATTTTTCAGTCCCAACACTCAGAACACAGAGGCAGGAAGATCACTGAGTTTGAGAAAAGCGTATGCTACATAGTCAACACACACACTGGAAAATAAAAACAAAACTAAATAACATAGATTAAAAAGGAACATTGGGGGCTGGAGAGATGGCTCAGCGGTTAAGAGCACCCGACTGCTCTTTCAGAGGTCATGAGTTCAATTCCCAGCAACCACATGGTGGCTCACAACCATCTGTAAAGAGATCCGATGCCCTCTTCTGGTGTATCTGAAGACAGCTACAGTGTACTTATATATAATAAATAAATAAATCTTTAAAAAGGAACATTGGAATGAATATCCTAGTAAGAGCACCAGAGGAAGGGGAAGCCCTGGGTCCTGCTAAGACTGAACCCCCAGTGAACTAGACTGTGGGGGGAGGGCGGCAATGGGGGGAGGGTGGGGAGGGGAACACCCATAAGGAAGGGGAGGGGGGAGGGGGATGTTTGCCCCTGAAACCGGGAAAGGGAATAACACTCGAAATGTATATAAGAAATACTCAAGTTAAAAAAAAAAAAAGAAAAAAAAAAAGGAACATTGGAGAAATGGGACAATACAATGCCTCTTAAAGTCATGTCAGATGTTTGCCACCAGTGTCCATACAATCATTTTCAAAAATAAATATCGACAAGAATGGTAGCACATGCTATTATTAATCCTAGCAGTTTGGAAGCAAATTCTTATCTACGAGTTTGAGGTCATGCTGGTCTACATAGTCACTTCCATAGTATAGCCCATTTTAAATAGACCTAAAGTTTTTAAAGAAAAAAAAAGTGAAGCAGCTCTGAATAAAAGCAGGGGAGCCCAGAGACTGAACCACTAACCAAAGAATGAGCACAGGCTGGACCCAGGTCTTTTGTAGCAGATGTGCAGGGTCCCCCAGCAACTGAAGCAGGAGCTGTCCCTGAATCTGTTGTCTGCCTGCCCGTGGACCTCATTCCCCTAAATGGGCTGCCTTGTCTGGCTGGCCTCAGTGGGAGAGGATGTTCCTAATTCCTGTAGAGACTTGATGTGTCAAGGTGGGGTAATGGGGGTAGTGGTGGGGTGATACTCAGAGGAGGGCTCCCTCTTCTCAAACAAAAGGAGGAATGTGGGAGGATCTGCGAGAGGGGGGACTGGGAGGAGAGGCTGGGCCGATACTGTGATGTAAAGTGAAAAAAATTAAAAATAGAATAAAAGCAGGAGAGCCTTTTACTATTTAAGCTCAAAGCTGATGTGCATGGCAAATGATTACAAAGTGGAATTTTTTACAGTTAGTAATTTAGTTAACTACCAGCCGGTTCTCAGAACACACCATGAACAATGGAAAGAATTTACTATGTGTCCATCTTAAGATTATAGAGGAAGAACAAGTCAAAAGGACAAGCTGACCTTTAACCTGGGACATGATTAGAGAAAACGCCAGAGAGAACAATATAGAAATTAATAAAAATTAAACATTAGGCTTAATTAGGAAAAAGAAGGAAAAAATGGAGTCAGCTGACCCTTAACAAATACATTTTTGATTTGTCTCTTTGAGACAGGGTCTCATTTAAAATCCCATCTGAATAAAAAACGATGACTTCATGAAATTCATAGGCAAATGGAATGAACTAGAAAATATCATCCCGAGTGAGGTAACCCAATCACAGAAAAACACACATGGTAAACACTCACTGATAAGTGGATATTAGCCTAAAAGTTTGAATACCCAAGATGCAATCCACAGACTACATGAAGATCAAGTAAAAGGACAAAGTGCAGATGCTTCCACTCCTTCTTAAAAGAGGGAACGAAAATACTCATAGGAGGATATATAGAGACAAAGTTTAGAGCAGAGACTGAAGGAACGGCCATTCAGAGCCAGTCCCACACGTGGCCCATACATATACAGCCACCAAAACTAGATAAGATTGATGAAGCTAAGAAGTGCATGCTCACAGGAACAGGATATAGATCTCTCCTGAGAGACACAACCAGAACATTTCAAACACAGAGGTGAACGCAAGCAGCAAGCCACTGAACTGAGAGCTATACCCCCATTGGAGGAATTAGAGAAAGGATTGAAAGAGCTGAAGGGGCTTGAGGCCCCCATAAGAACAACAATGACAACCAACCAGAGCTTCCAGGGATTAAACCACTACCCAAGGCTGACCCGAGGCTCCAATTGCATATGTAGCAGAGGATGGCCTTGCTGGGCACCAATGGAAGAAGCCCTTGGTCCCACCAAGGTTGGATCCCCAGTGTAGGGGATTGTTGTGGGGGGGGTGGTGGTAAGGGGGGTGGATGGGGAGGGGAACACCCTCATAGAAGAAGGGGAGGGGATAGGGGGCTTACGGACAGGAAACTGGAAAAGGGAATAACATTTGAAATGTGAATAAAGAAATATCCAATACGGGGTTGGGGATTTAGCTCAGTGGTAGAGCGCTTGCCTAGCAAGTGCAAGGCCCTGGGTTCGGTCCCCAGCTCCGAAAAAAAAAATATCCAATACTAAAAAAAGAAAAGAATGGATCCATTGCATTCTTCTACATGCTGACCACCAGTTGAACCAGCACCATTTGTTGAAAATGCTGTCTTTTTTCCATTGGATGATTTTAGCTCCTTTGTCAAAGATCAAGTGACCATAGGTGCTTGTGTGGGTTCATTTCTGGGTCTTCAATTCTATTCCACTGATCTATGTGGCTGTCTCTGTACCAATACCATGCAGTTTTTATCACTATTGCTCTGTAATACTGCTTGAGATCAGGGATGGTCAGTCCTTTTATTGTTGAGGATAGTTTTTGCTATCCTGGGTTTTTTGTTATTCCAAATGAATTTGCAAATTGTTCTTTCTAACTCTATGAAGATTGAGTTGAAATTTTGATGGGGATTGCATTGAATCTGTAGAAAGCTTTAGGCAGGTTGTGCATTTTTACAATATTAATCCTGCCAATCCATGCGTGTGAAAGATCTTTCCATCTTCTGAGATCTTCTTCAATTTCTTCAGAGACTTGAAGTTCTTGTCATACAGATCTTTCACTTGCTTGGTTAGAGTCACACTAAGGTATTTTATATTATTTGTGACTATTGTGAAGGGTGTCGTTTCCCTAATTTCTTTCTCAGCCTGTTAATCCTTTGAATAGAGGAAGGCTACTGATTTGTTTGAGTTAATTTTATACCCAGCCACTTTGCTGAAGTTGTTTATCAGGCTTAGTAGTTCTCTGGTGGAATTTTGGGGATCACTTAATTATACTATCATATCATCTGCAAATAGTGATAGTTTTTACTTCTTCCTTTCCAGTTTGTATCCCTTTGACCTCCTGTTGTCTGATTGCTCTGGCTAGAACTTTAAGAACTATATTGAATAAGTAGGGAGAGAGTGGGCAGCCTTGTCTAGTCCCTGATTTTAGTGGGATGAAGTTTCTCTTCATTTAGTTTGATGTTGGCTACTGGTTTGCTGTATGTGGCTTTTACTATGTTTAGGAATGGACCTTGAATTCCTGATCTTTCCAAGACTTTTATCATGAAGGGGAATTGAATTTTGACAAATGCTTTCTCAGCATCTAATGAAATGATCATGTGATTTTTTTCCTTGAGTTTGTTTACATCGTGGATTACATGGATGGATTTTGGTATAAAGAACCATTCCCGAATCCCTGGGATGAAGCCTACTTGCTCATGGTGAACGATCCATTTGATGTGTTCTTGGATTTGGTTTGTGAGAGCTGTATTGAATATTTTTGCATAGATATTCTTGAGGGAAATTGGTATGAAGTTCACTTTCTTTGCAGGGTCTTTGTGTTGTTTAGTTATAGGTGTAATTGTGGCTTCAAAGAATGAATTGGGTAATGTTCCTTCTTGTTTCTAATTTGTGGAATAGTTTGCAGAGTATTGGTATTAAGTCTTTTATGAAGGTCTGATAGAATTCTGCTCTAAACCCATCTGGTTGGGGCCTTTTTTTGGTTGGGAGATTTTTAATGAATGCTTCTAATACTTTAGGGGTTATGGGACTGTTTAGATGGTTTATCTGATCCTGATTTAACTCTCTTACCTGGTATGTGTCTTAAAAATTGTGCATTTCCTCCAGACTTTCCAGTTTTGTTGAGTATAGGCTTTTGTAGAAGGATCTGATGATACTTTGAATTTCTTCAGTTTCTGTTATGTCTCCCTTTTCATTTCTGATTTTATTAAATTGGATACTGTCCCTGTGCCCTCTGGTTAGTCTGGCTAATGGTTTATCTATCTTATTGATTTTTTTCAAAGAACCAGCTCTTGTTTTTTTTTTAATTCTTTGTATAGTTTTTTTTCTATTTGGTTGATTTCAGTCCTGCGTTTGATTATTTCCTGCCTTCTACTTCTATTGGGTGTATTTGCTTCTTTTTGTTCTAGAGCTTTTAGGTGTGCTGTCAAACTGCTGATATATGCTCTCTCCTGTTTCTTTCTGCAGGCACTCAGAGCTATGAGTTTTCCTCTTAGCACAGCTTTCATTGTGTTCCATAAGTTTGGGCATGTTGTGCCATCATTTTCATTAAATTCTTAAATGTCTGTAATTTCTTTCTTTATTTCTTCCTTGACCAAGATATCATTGAATAAATGGTTGTTCAGCTTCCATGTGTATGAACTTTCTGTTGTTTTGGTTGTTATTGAAGACCAGCCTTAGTCTGTGGTGATCTGATAGAATGCATGGGATTATTTCAATCTTCTTATATCTGTTGAGGCCTGTTTTGGGATGGATTTCGGTCAATTTTGGAGAAGGCACCATGAGGTGCTGAGAAGAAGGTATATTCTTTTGTTTTAGGATGTAATGTTCTATAGATATATGTTAAATCCATTTGGTTCATAACTTCTGTTAGTTTCTCAATGTCTCTGTTTGGTTCCATGATCTGTCCATTGATGAAAGTGGGGTGCTGGAGTCTCCCACTATTATTGTGTGCTTTGAGTTTTAGTAAAATTTCTTTTTTGAATGTGGTTGCCTTTGCATTTGAAACATTGATGATCAGAATTGGGAGTTCATCTTGGTAGATTTTTCCTTTGATGAGCATAAAGTGTCCTTCCTTGTCATTTTTGATAACTTTTGGTTGATATTTTTTCGTTTTTATTGGATATTAGAATGGCTATTCCACCATATTTCTTGGAACCATGTACTTGAAAAATTGTTTTCCAGCCTTGTACTCTGAGATAGTGTCTGTCTTTGTCACTGAGTTGTATTTCCTTTATGTAGCAAAATGCTGGTCCTGTTTCCATTTCCAGCCTGCTAGTCTATGTCTTTTTATTGGGGAATTGAGTCCATTGATATTGAGAGTTATTAAGAAATAGTGATTGTTGTTTCCTGTTATTTTTGTTGTTAAAGGTGGAATTATGTTTGTGTGGCTATCTTCTTTTGGGTTTGTTGAAAGATTACTTTCTTGCTTTTTCTAGAGTGTACTTTCCCTCCTTGTGTTGGAGTTTTCCATCTATTATCCTTTGTAGGGCTGGAGTTGTGGAAAGTAATTGTGTGAATTTGGTTTTGTCATGGAATATCTTGGCTTCTCCGTCTATGTTAATTGAGAGTTTTTCTGGGTATAGTAGTCTGGACTGGCGTTTGTGTTCTCTTAGGGTCTGTATGACATCTGTTCAAAATCTTCTAGTTTTCAAAGTCTTTGTTGAGAAGTCTGGATTATTCTGACAGGTCTGCCTTTATATATGTTACTTGACCTTTTCCTTACTGCTTTTATATTTCTTTTTTTGTGCATTTGAGGTTTTATTATGTGTCTGAAGAAATTTCTTTCTGGTCCAGTCTATTTGGAATTCTCTAGGCTTCTTGTATGCTCATGGGCATCTCTTTCTTTAGGTTAGGGAAGTTTTCTTCTATAATTTTGTTGAAGATATTTACGGGCCCTTTAAGTTGGGAATCTTCGCCCTCTTCCATACCTATTATCTTTAGGTTTGATCTTCTCATTGTGCCCTGGATTTCTTGGATATTTTGGGTTAGGAGGTTTTTTTTTGCATTATCTTTGATGGTTGTATCAATGTGCTCTATGGTATCTTCTCCACCTGAGATTCTCTGTTCTATCTCTTGTATTCTGTTGGTGATGCTTGCATCTATGACTCCTGGTCTTTTTTCCTAGGTTTTCTATCTCCAAGGTTGTCTCCTTTTGTGATTTATTTATTGTTTCTATTCCTATTTTTAGATCCTAGATTGTTTTATTCAATTCCATCACCCATTCAGTTGTGTTTTCCTGTAATTCTTTAAGGGATTTTTGTATTTCCTCTCAAAGGGCTTCTACGTGTTGCCTGTGTTGTCCTATATTTCTTTAAGGGGGGTATTTACATCCTTCCTAATGTCCTCTATCATCATCATGAGATGTGATTTTAAATCCAAGTCTTGGTTTTCTGGTGTGATGGGGTATCCAGGACTTAACTGCAGTGGGAGAACTGGGTTCTGATGATGCCAAGTAGTCATGGTTTTTATTGCTTATGTTCTTGAACTTGTCTCTTAACATTTGGTTATCTCTAGTGCTAAATGTTCTTGTTGTCTCTGACTGCAGCCTGTCCCTCCTGTGATCCTGGTTGTGTCAGAACTCCTCCTCAGAGTCCAGATGTCTCTGTGATCCTAGGATTCTGGGGTCCTGTGATCCTGAGATCCTGGTTGTGTCTGATCTCCTGGGAGTTGAGCACCTCTGTGATCCTGTGATCCTGCGTGTTTCACCTCTGATCCTAGGCATGTTAGAGCGCCTGGGAATTGGGCTCCCTCTGTTGTGAGTGTGGGTGCGGAGCTAGTGTCTAATATCTGCTCAGGAAACTGGTTCAAACTGGAAGGGCCTCTTGTTTGTCTTTAAAAAATCTAATGTTTAGCTCTTTAAATAATAGAAATACATATGTATTGTTATACAGTATTGCTGTATTAATTATATAATACATTAAACATATACAAACTGATATTTAAAATTGTTAAATTACTACCCACATTCTCCAAAGGAAAAATGAACATGTTACCATCATAAGTGTGTTAATTGATCAGACAAAAACAAAGACATGTGCTACTTAACTAAGACTTTTACATTTTTATTTATCTATAACTTCTTGTCACTATTTTCATTAAAAACCATGTCAGTCTGTTTCTTAATCTCATTATTACATTTTTATGCAGTATGACCCATTGGTAGAAAGCTCTCATGCCATGCAAATAAAGCCACTTTGTGCATTTTTGTAGTATGCAATAATAACACATTTGCTTCTTATCTCTACAAAAACTCTTGCTACAAAAACTTGATATTTAATTTTTCTTCACATATGAATTAAAAGAATATTAGAGGAGAAGAGAGCAGACCACCCAGGAGTGCAGACATTCCGAGGCCACAGGACAGACTGCTACCTCTGCACACCTCAGCCCACATCCCTGGTCCAAAGGGGAAACTGCACAGTGCCTCTGGACAGAGGGATATAGGAACAGACAGCCACTGGTATCCATGGTTCTGGTCTGTGCCCAGGACCGAACTGATCCTGCCAAACAGTTCCCTGCATCCAAATCCCATGGGGGGAGAGAGCTGGAACCTCAGAAGTGTGGATACTCCTAAGAAGCCAGAGGAGACTACCCTCTGCCCACAGTCCAGACCCAAGAGGGAGTTGCATAGTGCCAACTGTGCCCGCTGGGTGCAAGGACCTAAACAAGCAATCAGGGGCAGAACCCTTTGACTCCTGCCTGCGCCTAGAGCTGGAAGGCAGTCTCCAAGAGTGCCACCACAGCTGAGAGCAGAACACCTGTTCTCAGGAAAGGCTGAAAGAAAACAGGAAAACATTTCTATGGGAGTGCTAACACAGAGGCCTACAGCAGGGCCAAGTCACTCTCAGAAACAGCAAGACAAGCAAACACCAGAGACAACCCAATGGCTAGAGGCAAGCGCAGGAACCTAAGCAACAGAAACCAAGACTACTTGGCATCAGCAGAGCCCAGTTCTCCCACCAAAGAAAATACTGGATATCCAAACACACCAGAAAAACAAAATTTAGATTTGAAATCACATTTTTTGATAATGATAGAGGACTTTAAGAAAGACATAAAGAACTTCCTTAGAGAAATTCAGGAAAGCACAAGTAAACAAGTAGAAGCCCTTAGAGAGGAAACACAAAAAATCACTGAAAGAATTATAGGAAAACACAGCTAAACAGGTGAATGAATTGAAAATGGAAATAGAAACAATAAAGAAAGCACAAAGAGAGATATAGAAAATGAAAGGAAGAGACAAGGAGCCATAGACACAAGCATCACCAACAGAATACAAGAGATAGAAGAGAGAATCTCAGGGGTAGAAGATTCCATAGAAATCATTGACAACTGTCAAAGATAGTGTGAAACACAAAAAGCTCCTAGCCCAACACATACAGGAAATCCAGGACACAATGAGAAGATCAAACCTCAGGATAATAGGTATAGAAGAAAATGAAGACTCCCAACTTAAGGGGCCAGTAAATATATTCAACAAAATTATAGAAGAAAACTTCCCTAACCTAAAGAAAGAGATGCCCATAAACATACAAGAAGCCTACAGAACTCCAAATAGATTGGAACAGAAGAGAAATTCCTCTCGTCACATAATAGTTAAAACAGCAAACGCACAAAACAAAGAAAGAATATTAAAAGCAGTAAGGGAAAAAGGTCAAGTGACATATAAAGGCAGACCTATAAGAATTATACCAGACTTCTCACCAGAGACTATGAAAGCCAGAAGATCTTGGACAGATGTCATACAGACCCTAAGAGAACACAAATGCCAGCTCAAGTTATTGTATCCAGCAAAACTCTCAATTAACATAGATGGAGAAATCAAGATATTCCATGACAAAAACAAATTTATGCAATATCTTTCTATAAATTCAGCCCTACAAAGGATAATAGATGGAAAACTCTAACACAAGGAGAGAAAATATACTGTACAGAAAGCAAGAATTTAAATTCCTTGCAATGAAACCAAAAGAGAGACAAACAAACATAATTCCATCTCTAACAACAAAAATAACAGGAAGCATCAATCACTATTCCTTAATATCTCTCAATATCAATGGACTCAATTCCTCAATAAAAAGACATAGACTAACAGACTGGATATATAGAGAGGACCCAGCATTTTGCTGTATGCAGGAAACACACCTCAGAGACAAAGACAGACACTACCTTAGAGTAAATGGCTGGAAAACAGTTTTCTAAGGAAATGGCCCGAAGAGACAAGCTGGAGTTGCCATTCTAATATCAAATAAAAATGACTTTCAACAAAGAGTCATTAAAAAGAATAAGGAAGGACACTTTATATTCATCAAAGGAAAATTCCACCAAGATGAATTCTCAATCCTAAATATCTATGCTCCAAATGCAAGGGCACCTACATTCATAAAAGAAACCTTACTAAAGCTCAAAGCACATATTGCACCTCACACGATAATAGTAGGAGATTTCAACACCCCACTGTCATCACTGGACAGATCATAGATCATGGAAACAGAAATTATACAGAGATGTAGAGAAACTAACAGAAGTTATGAACCAATTGGGTTTAACAGATATTTATAGAACATTCCATCCTAAAACAAAAGGATACACCTTCTTCTCAACATCTCATGGAACCATCTCCAAAACTGACCATATAATCAGTCATAAAACAGGCCTCAACAGATACAGGAAGATAGAAATAATCCCATGCATCCTATCAAATCACCATGGACTAAGACTGGTCTTCAATAACAACAATAATGACAGAAAGACCACATATACATGGAAGTTGAACAAGGCTCTACTCAATGACAACTTGGTCAAGGAAGAAATAAAGAAATTAAAGACATCTTAGAATTTAATGAAAATGAAGATACAACATTCCCAAACTTAAGGGACACAATGAAAGCAGTACCTAGAGGAAAACTCATAGCTCTGAGTGCCTGCAAAAAGAAACAGGAGAGAGCATATGTCACCAGCTTGACAGCACACCTAAAAGCTCTAGAACAAAAAGAAGCAAATACACCCAGGAGGAGTAGAAGGCAGGAAATAATCAAACTCAGAGCTTAAATCAACTAAGTAGAAACGAAAAGGACCATACAAAGATTCAACAAAAGCAGGAGGTGGTTCTTTGAGAAAATCAACAAGATAGATAAACCCTTAGCTAGACTAATCAGAGGTCACAGAAGGTGTATCCAAATTAAGAAAATCAAAAATGAAAAGGGAGACATAACAACAGAATCTGAGGAAATTAAAAAAAAATCATCAGATCCTACTACAAAGCCTCTATTCAACAAAACTGGAAAATCTGGAGGAAATGGACAATTTCTAGACAGATACCAGGTATCAAAATTAAATCTGGATCAGATAAACCATCTAAACAACCCCATAACTCCTAAAGAAATCTAATCAGACATTAAAAGTTTCCCAACCAAAAAAATGCCAAGGATCAGATGGGTTTAGTGCAGAATTCTACCAGACCTTCAAAGAGGACCTCATACCAGTACTCTTCAAACTATTCCAAAAATTAGAAACAAAAGGAACACTACCCAATTCATTCTTTGAAGCCACTATTACGCTTATACCTAAACCACACAAAGACCCTACAAAGAAAGAGAATTTCAGACCAATTTCCCTCAAGAATATCAATGTAAATATACTCAATAAAATTCTGACAAACTGAATCCAAGAACACTCAAAAGGATCATTCACTATGAGCAAGTAGGTTTCATTCTAGGGATGCAAGGATGGTTCAACGTATGGAAATCCATCAACGTAATCCACTATATAAACAAACTCAAAGAAAAGAACCACATGATCATTTCATTAGATGCTGAGAAAGCATTTGTCAAAATTCAACACCCCTCCATGGAAGAAGTCTTCAAAAGATCAGGAATTCAAGGCCCATATCTAAACATAGTAAAAGCCATATACAGCAAACCAGTAGCCAACATCCAACTAAATGGAGAGAAACTTGAAACAATCCCACTAAAATCCGAGACTAGACAAGGCTGTCCACTCTCTCCCTTCTTATTCAATATAGTTCTTGAAGTTCTAGCCAGAGCAATCAGACAGTGAAAGGAGGTCAAAGGGATACAAATTGGAAGGGAAGAAATCAAAATATCACTATTTGCAGATGATATGATAGTGTACCTAACGACCCAAAAGTTCTACCAGAGAACTACTTAACTTGATAAACAACTTCAGCAAAGTGGCTGGGTATAAAATTAACTCAAACAAATCAGTAGCCTTCCTCTACTCAAAGGATAAACAGGCTGAGAAAGAAATTAAGGAAATGACACCCTTCACTGTTGCGCCCACCTCGCCCAGCAAGGAAGACGCAACACCGTTGGATCCTTGTCAACAGCCTTTATTGCAGGACACCTTCATTGCTGATACGGGGAACCCAAGCAGCAAGAGCACTAGCCTCATATAGACAGCAGACTGAGGCTATGCTAATTGTCCTTCAGGGATTGGCGGAGCATGAATCAATTCATTAGCATGGTACTGCTCCCTCATTAGCATATTACCGGCCAACTGATGCCAGGTGCAAAGCCTGCCCATGTGCAGTACCCTTGTTTACCACAGGAGGGCGCCCTACATATCCCCCTTTTTTGTTTTACTAGAATGAGGCTGGTCTAGGCCTCTGCAGTTATGTCCATCTGCTGTGGCTCCTGTCTTAGGTCGTTCCTCTAATGTCACAGTCTTATCCGTCATAGGGTAACCCTATCGCCACCAGGCCCCGTGTCTTAGATTGGTCTGTGCATGAGGAACGTTGCCCGTCTCTGGATACCGCAGTGCTGTGTGACAGTAACTGCTAAATGGCCTAGGGCGAACTCCACAAAAGAGGCCAGCCAAAAAATGAATTAGTGGGGAAGTCATGATCACCCTATTGCGTGCAATGAGGAAACTTCAGCGATGTAGAAGGGCTGATCAAAGAATCATTGAGTCTCTCTCATCCCAGTGTAATGGATTCACAAATCCATGGGGTGTAAGAGCAGAGAACTCAGATGTCGACTAATTTTTGAGGATAGATAACCAAATTTCAGGGAAGGCCCCTTGTTCAATGGCCACAAGTGCTTGAGTGATAACGACCTTGTCACGTTTCTGTTGAGATCTGAGTTTGTAAACCAACCATAGCATGAACACAAATCCACAGCATAGGGCTGCACCAAACAGAGCCATTCCCGATAAGTAGTGGGCACCTCATCTGGTTCTCCTCAGTTGCTACCACCAAGGGCCATAGTCAAGCCGCTCCTATAATAAAATTTAGAAGCAACTACTCCAGAAAGTTCATCCACTGTGTTTGTCTAACAATAGATTGGGGGGAGGGTAACTCCAGACACTGTAGACACAATGGCTATAGCAGTAAATGGCTGCTACAATAGCAGCGAAAGTAACAAGGTCTTTCCCAGGACAGTTCAGGATCAGCCATTCTTCTCTGGAACAACAGCAGGCAATGGAACCATGTCTAAGATCTGCATAACCAGGGCAGAGTTCCCCAGTCCACAGCAGCTTCACACAGATGGCATTCCTGTGAAGCTACAGACTGCAAGATGACAACACCAGTTAAGGCAGCAAGAGTCACCAGGGGAATGAGGGGGGCAGTAATGGCTGGAGTCCAGTCCTCTCCAGCAAGCAGCAGTGCACAGAGGGTCAGAGAGCAGGCCACAGTGGGACGGGACACACGCAGCAGTAACACTGACTGC
The DNA here is from genome assembly GCF_021556685.1 of Rattus norvegicus. Taxonomy (NCBI): domain Eukaryota; kingdom Metazoa; phylum Chordata; class Mammalia; order Rodentia; family Muridae; genus Rattus; species Rattus norvegicus. The sequence goes on along the minus strand of NC_141541.1, from coordinate 131,570,634 downwards.
AGCAACGACAAAATCTCTGTGATGACAAAAGATGAGGGGGAATCTTCTATCTTCCTCTCAGGGCAGAGGAATGACTCCAGGGACCCGAACCACGAGAGCTGAATCTTCATGCTCCCGGGATCAGCAAGTCTCAGCAACCACCTCTGGCAGCTGGCATACTCTTGTAGCATCCTGTAGAAAAAACACAAAGATTCCCTCTTCCCCATATAAAATACCTGAACAGGATCATGTCAATATGTGGATCTTTCTATTTCACCTAGGCAGAAGTATGCCTAGTTGTAGGGTGCCATAAACTTTGGCATCCAAATTTTAAAATTGAAATAAAAGGAGCATTATTTAGCATACATGGATAACTCCCCCTTTTTATTTATTAAGATATAGTAAAGATATTATTTATTAAGGTAAGTCCTTGAGGATTAAATTGAGGACACTGAGCACTTGTATTTATAAATTGACTTGTATACCAAATTATTGTCTCTAGCATTATTGTTTTGGCAATATAAAGAATGAGATTTTTTGGCTAATTGTTCCTATGTAAGGCCTATAATCTCTCTGGTATCATAGTCCTCCCTTGTTAAGGAGTCTAGGCAATCCAGTTTGAGTTCTTAATGTCCTATAAAGTAACAGTACCTAGTGCTCTCAACCACCAGGCCATCTCTCTAGCATCTCACAAACTTTATTTACCTAAACATAAGCATTAATTAGAAATGTCAAATCTTGTAAATATTGTCTAATTTCAGTCTTACTAGAAATCCCTGAGCTGGCAGGGTGAGGCTGGGCGTTGAAAGTAAGCAAATAGAGTCTTCCTCTTTTCATATCAACTCCATTACCATTTTCAAAGAGCTGGGTCTATGGTTTTGTTTAGTTGTCTGAGCCAGAGCACTGAAAGGACAGTGAGTTGTCAGACAATTCACACTGAAATCATCACTCACTGATTTCATGTAGAAAACTTGTCTCTAATAAGCACATTTCCTATGGGTTGCATGCACAAATATAGAGGAAGTACAAAAGCATGCAAAGAGTAAAATTATCAATTTTGCCTGAAAAATTTGTATATGTAATAGGCCAAATATCAGTATTTTGTAAAACCAATTAACTGTTGTTTGGAATAAGATATGTTTTACCAGGTTTCTTTTTAAAATACTTCCATGACTCTAGCCTACAATTCTGTATTAACACAACTGAAGCTTTATTTCCAATGAGGATAACAAACAAAGACCTAAGTCCTCTGGTAAGGTGAGGTACTTAGCCAATTAACATATCCTTAGAAGTTTAAAATTAGTTTCAAATATTCTTTTCTGGAGTAGTGTAACAGCTACTCCCCAAATATTAAAGCTCATTTTGAGAGCAAAGATTTGTAGTAAAAATTTCCATATACACTGAAAGATTTAAGTTCTAACTTCTTACATTGAAGAAGCAACAAAATTACACAATACAAGGCTGTTAGCCATTCTTTTGTAAAATTTTTAATGATATCATTTTATGGGCTCTCTAAAATTATAAGCAAGCTCACGAAATGAAAACTCAAAATCAATCCTCTAAATCTATCTTGAAATGGCAGTTGGAGTAAACAAACTGGCTGTAGTGCTCTCACAAGTTCTAAAACCTCATCAATCCTTTGTAAATCCTGTAACAATCTCTACCTGTTTGATTTTTTTCTCAATTATAAGTAAGTTTGAGTTAGTCAATGTAACACTGGCAATCCTTAATCACAATCTTTAAGTTCTCCTTGTACTACCAGAGCACAACCACAAGGTCACCTGAGTTCTGAGTAGTGACTAGGCAGCTGTCCTTGGGGCAGTGGAATTAACATCAAAATACAGATAACTACAGGGCAAACCACAACTTTGGAAAGCAAAACTCAACCTCCAACAAATGATCTAGTCTCTAAAATCCAGTCTCCAAAACACCGAGTCTATCCTTCATGCTACAAAGTTTGACTGCCAATTCCTACATATGAACGTATGATGGTGCGGTCTCCAATACCCCAACAAGGAGACATTGCCTTAAAATCTTTTAGAAGCCTGGTTTCTACGATAAGATTTCCATAAAAATATCATCCCAATTTAGACCTGTTTCCCTAGATTGGCTCATGCCACATGCTATGTAGAATAACTCCATCTAAATTTACCAGTTTTATGTCAACTTTCTGTTACTGATGTTACATTTTTTTTAAACCATATCCAATAACTTAAAAGCCAATAGTCCATAACCAAGGTATGTAGAGAATATTTATACATTTAAAACCAATCAGAAACAAAATTGAAGTGTTTTACCTTATACCTTAGCTACAGGTGCAAGGCTCCAAGGGCTGATTGAAACTGCTTTTTTAAGAGAAGCACCTTGTCACCTGATAAATCTCCTTGAGACCAGGAATCCAAGTAGGCACACTCTATACAATTCTCAAGACAAAAGTTTATCTTTTTGTTTGATTCTTCTGAATAAAATTCAGGTGGTCTACCTCTATCAAATCTGATCAGTATGACTCTGTGAGGTTTCCAGAGCCTAATCACACCTTTTAAAAACACAAAGACAAAATCTTTCTCCCAAAATACTGTGTTCCTTTTATCTCCTTTTCTTTTCTTTTTTTCTTTCGAGACCTTTTCTCCCTCCGACATACTTTCTTGTTGCTCTGCAAGGACCCTCTGACCTGTCCTAATGGCTTCCTCACATCCTTTATCCTCTAAGCAGGCAGGGACCATTCGCCAAAGAGGTTTTGGTCCGGGCTTAAGCTTGCCGTCTGTGGCTTCTCTATCCCACACAAAGAAGAAAAGAAACAAAATTACAAGTCCTACCCACAAAGGATCAATTGGAAACAACATTGCCGTAGTTCCCAAACCTTTCCGCCTCTTTACCAAGGCTTTCAACTTCACTGCTTATCTCCAGAGAACTTTATTCATTGTCTCTGCTTACCTCCAGAGAACCTTATCTTCCCTTATCTGGGAATTTTCCGACGTCGCCATCCTGAAGCTGAAGACTTCTGGATCCACGAGAATATTCTCGGGTCCCCGTACGGGCCACCAGTTGTTGCGCCCACCTCGCCCAGCAAGGAAGACGCAACACCGTTGGATCCTTGTCAACAGCCTTTATTGCAGGACACCTTCATTGCTGATACGGGGAACCCAAGCAGCAAGAGCACTAGCCTCATATAGACAGCAGACTGAGGCTATGCTAATTGTCCTTCAGGGATTGGCGGAGCATGAATCAACTCACTAGCATGGTACTGCTCCCTCATTAGCATATTACCGGCCAACTGATGCCAGGTGCAAAGCCTGCCCATGTGCAGTACCCTTGTTTACCACAGGAGGGCGCCCTACACTTCACAATAGTCCCAAATAATATAAAATATCTTGGTGTGACTTTAACCAAGCAAGCGAAAGATCTGTATGACAAGAACTTCAAGTCTCTGAAGAAAGAAATTGAGGAAGATCTCAGAAGATGAAAACATCTTCCATGTTCATGGATTGGCAGGATTAATATAGTAAAAATGGCCATTTTGCTAAAAGTGATCTACAGATTCAATGCAATCCCCATCAAAATTCCAACTCAATTCTTTATAGAGAGAGAAAGAGCAATTTGCATATTCGTTTGGAATAACAAAAAGCCCAGGACAGTGAAAACTATACTCAACAATAAAAGAACTTCTGGGGGAATCACTATCCCTGACTTCAAGCAATATTACAGAGCAATAGTCATAAAAACTGCATGGTATTGGTACAGAGACAGCCACATAGATCAGTGGAACAGAATTGAAGACCCAGAAATGAACCCACACATCTATGGTCACTTGATCTTTGATGAAGGAGCTAAAACCATCCAATGGAAGAAAAATAGCATTTTCAACAAATGGTGCTGGTTCAACTGAAGGTCAACATGTAGAAGAATGCAAATTGATCCATGCTTATCACCGTGTACAAAGCTTAAGTCCAAGTGGATCAAGGACCTCCACATCAAACCAGGTACACTCACTCTAATAGAAGAAAAAGTGAGGGAAGAGACTCGAGTACATTGGCAAACGGGAAATTTTCCTGAGCAGATCACCAATGGCTTATGCTCTAAGATCAAAAATAGACAAATGGGACCTCATAAAACTGCAAAGCTTTTGTAAAGCAAAAGACACTGTCATTAGGACAAAACAGCAACCAACAGATTGGGAAAAGATCTTTACCAATCCTACATCTGACAGATGGCTAATATCCAAAATATACAAAGAACTCATGAAGTTAGACTGCAGGGAGACAAATAACCCCATTAAAATTGGGGTAGAGAGCTAAACAAAACATTCTCAGCTGAGGAATGCCGAATGGCCAAAAAGCACCTAAAGAAACGTTCAACATCCTTAGTCATCAGGGAAATGCAAATCAAAACAACCCTGAGATTTCACCTCACACCAGTGAGAATGGCTAAGATCAAAAACTCAGGTGACAGTAGCTGCTGGTGAGGATGTGGAGAAAGAGGAACACTCCTCCATTGTTGGTGGGATTGCAGACTGGTACAACCATTCTGGAAATCAGTCTGGAGGTTCCTCAGAAAACTGGACATCTCACTACCTGAGGATATACCCAAAAGATGTTCATAGCAGCCTTATTTATAATAGCCAGAAGCTGGAAAGAACCCAGATGCCCTTCAACAGACGAATGGATTAAAAAAATGTGGTACATCTACACAATGGAGTATTACTCAGCTATCAAAAACAATGACTTCGTGAAATTCATAGGCAAATGGAATGAACTAGAAAATATCATCCTGAGTGAGGTAACCCAATCACAGAAAAACACACATGGTATGCATTCATTGATAAGTGGATATTAGCCAAAAAGCTCAAATTACCCAAGATGCAATCTACAGACCACAGGAAGCTCAAGAAGAAGGACCAAAATACAGATGTTCCCACCCCTTCTTAAAAGGGGGGAAAATATTCATAGGAGGGGATATGGAAGCAAAGTTTAGAGCAGCGACTCAAGGAATGGTCATTCATAGCCTGATGCACACGTGGCCCATATACATACAGCCACCAAAACTAGATAAGATTGATGAAGCTAAAAAATGCATGCAGAAAGGAACTGGATATAGATCTCTCTGAGAGACACATCCAATACAGAGATCAATGCTAGCAGTAAACCACTGAACTGAGAAAAGGACCCCCTTGGGGGGACTAGAGGAAGTACTGAAAGAGTTGAAGGAGCTGGCAACCCCATAAAACAACAATGCCAACCAACCAGAGCTTCCAGGGACTAAACCACTACCGAAAGACTATACATGGACTGACTCAGGGCTCCAACTGCATATGTAGCAGAGAATAGCCTTGTTGGGGCACTAGTGGAAGGGAAAGCCCTTGGTCTTGCCAAGGTTGGATCCCCAGTGCAGCGGAATATGGGGGAGGGCAATAAGGGGGATGTATAGGGGGAATACCCATATGGGGAGGGGGAGGGGAGGGGAATGGGGGCTATGGACAGGAAACTGGGAAGGGGAATAACCTTTGAAATGTAAGTTAAGACATATATAATACAAATTAAAAAATATTAGAAAAACTCTTTGAAAGTGATGGCTTCAACTAGGTTCTGTGTTTTCTACCCATCCTTTTTTCCTATTGCTACCTGCAGTGTAGACCAGATGACTGAAGCTCTCATAGTCATCTAACAGTTAAGAGCACATTAAAGCTTAAAGTCATATGGAAGAAGAGTTGGTTGACACTGCTTCAACTGTAATTACATGCTATTTCATGACCAATATAGCACTGAGTGGGAGAGTGATTTATAAATGTATAATCCTCTAACCACTGCTATTGTCTTTATTCATTTAGCACAACGTCCTTCTGAGGCACTCAGCTTGTCTGCAACAAATGAGCACTGAAGTAATTTTCATATTTAGACCACAATGAATATAACTATGATGAACACGAGAATTCTTATACTTCTTAAAACTAATTTCATGGAATATATACTGAGAAGACTGCTGGGACCATGGCAATTCTCTCACTTTTATGAGAACTCTGAGTAATGGAGTTGATTGGGTACAGATATTATGTTCAAATATATCAGAATACATATAATAAGTTTGTGCAATTTTACATCAACTATAACAACACAACATAGTTTTAACTGATTTTAATTGATATCTGTGGAAAATCTCAACCTATAGATAAACCCAGAGTTTGTTTTACATGCTAATACACAATTTTTTCAGATTCATTGTTCATTTCTGAACCATGTCTTATTTTTACTTTTTGTCTTCTAAATTAAATCATAATTGGTAGGACAGTTTTTATGCACATCTAACAATGTATTATGTGTCACTAAACTCTATACTGAAGTATTCTTTCTAGGGCTTTGTACATTATTTCACATAAGTTTTAGTTTCAAACACCTAATGTAGGTTAGTGAACAAATAATTATATAGAATAATATCTTTTACCCTTTACTATGACAGTAAACAACATCATTAAATGGTATATTTTCACAAAAAAATCCCAAAAAGGTTGTTAACTATGTTCAATTTGCAGCATAAATTCAATAAAATCCAAAGAAAGTTTGTAAGAATTTATGACAAGAAAGCTGATTCCAAAGCTACTTGCTATGTGGAAAATATCAGAATTCCCAGACTCTGATGAAATAGTACATACACTAGCATAATATAACTTCTGTACTATGAAGCTAAAACAGTCAAGAATGTGTGCAGTATTTGTGAAAGAATAATTGTATGAAGAGAAAATAAAAATCAAGAACAAATGCACAAAAATATAGTCAAGCTTTGGTTAAAAGACCTAAAGGAACTCCACTAAGAAGAATGCAGACTTGACCAATGTCACCTATGAGTATATGTGTACAGAAATGAAATAAACAGAGCCTTTACAACTCCCACATCAATAACTCGGTGACATCTAAAGTGACCTGTTAAATTTCTGACCCTTTAGCTTCTACTGATAACTCTTCCAGAGAGGTTCTCTGGAGCTCTCTCTGTAAATGGAAGTGATCCAAGAGGAGCGCTATGGCTCTGCAGTTCCTCATGCCCCCGTGTGATTTCAGGCAAATCCAGCCCTACTGAAGCCCACATAAAACAATACTGAAGTATAATTTTATGTCTGCTTCTTGTTGTATGGATTATGGCACAGGATGCAGAATCTGTCCTATCTATGTGCACAACACCATGCATACCTGAAAAATCTCTGCATCTCAGAAACTCCCACTGTATCCAGGAATTGGGTTTTCCTAAGTCATGCCATTGTGGCTGTTCAGGTGGTGAAAAGATAAGTTTCTAATCAAATATTGCTGAAGTATGATCCCTATCACATCCTTTCTGTCAATTTCCAAACTGTTTGTAAACTTAATCACACAAAACTGTGTTGTGGTTTACCTTGTGCACTGTGCACTCAGATGCTGAGTTCTGTGCTCCAAGATCAGGTTGCAGTCTAGACATGGGCATTAAATTGACCAATGTGTTGTAATGAATGCTCCCCCATAATTTCTGATTGTGCTAGAGCCTGTGACCAGGCAAAAGATAGAGGCCTTGATATCAAGTAGGGGGTCTCAGGTAGTGATCATGAGAGAGAAAAAGGAGGAAGAAGATAAAGAGGCCTGTCATGGGGTCAAGCATGAGGAGGAGTCACCAAGGGAGTTCTCCATGAGGACATATATGAAACAGCAAACTGGGCAAGACTCAAACTGCAAGTAACACAGGGCCTGTGGCTGGGATGTAGGGTAGAATAGTTCCGAACCTGCTCAGTTTAGGCTTGCAACTTGTAAATAAAAATAAAATATTTCTGTGTCTTTTATTCGGGAACTATATGGGATAAAGCGGACATAGAAACGCCATTGTAGATATCATGGAGCAAAAGAGGGCAGAACAACCCCCCCCCCATGCTTCCACTTTAAATGTGGAATGCAATATTCAGAACTTCTAGAAACCAGACCTTTATTTATTCAAACTGTCTTCCCGTTGATACCCAAAGAAATGCCTGGGTGTGTACAATGTAAATAATATTAAAAGCACCATGGCTTCCAATGGCCAGGGCTGCAGAGCCTCCTCCGCCCCAGGTAATTCACACTCAGAAAGGCTTAGAGCACAAGGGCATCTGCCCAGATCACCACACGTACCAACAGAACCATAGTCTGGCTTGTAGTTCATCCCATTTCCAGGAGATCAGATTCTGATCTCTCAGCCAACATGCTCTCCTTGGTCTAGGGACAGTAGCCCCCATGCCCACCACGGTATGGTGTAGTCTCCCTCACAGTTCCCTACAAATGCATCAGTGGAAAATTCTGGGAAGCACTCGCAGGCTGACTCTCACTGGTGCTCCAGATCGTTAGGTCTTCCTAGATTCCAGCATCCTAACCTTAACACATCTTGGCCTCAGGAGAGTAACAGTTCCCCTAAAGGGTGGCCAGAGATGAAATGACTCAGACAACACAGGCCTTCCCAGCTCCATCTTTCCATCTTAGAGGCAGACAGGGATACTTGTAATATTGTAGAAATTCTTCTAGTCTCCCAGAGCTCTTCTTCCTCTTCCAAGGCACAGTGTCCTTTGTGTGCACATTCTATTACTCACTCAACATCCAGTGCAGCCATCTATTTGCTTCATAACTGGGAAGTCCTGTAGCCAATCATCATAACAGTTACCAATTAATGTGCCCAAATGGTCCTGGTGGTGGAGGTGCGTTCCCAGCCACCTGCCCCAAAGTCTTGGTTCTCAAATAGAAGATGGCTACAGGACAGAGAGACAGCCGACATGTAAGAGCTGAGGAAGAGTTGCCCCCAGAGGGACCCCTGAATGATGCTCGAGCAGCTAAGATGAAATATAGACTTTGGAAATGAATAACGTGGGGATATCTGATGGTGTAGGTTAGCCACATGGAGGATAGGAAGTAAGGAAGGGGCCCAGCCATTGAGCTGTTTAAGTCATATAAAAATATGAAGGCTACGTGTATGTGTCTTTCCTCAGGAACACAGAACATTGGGGTGGGCAGCTGAGAATGTGCCTCAGCTGCTGCCAGCAGGATTGACTGGAGTAGCATTTATTTGGGCCCTGTTACATACAGTTCGCATTTAAACAGTAACTGTTGTTAAAGTAAAAAGAGGCCACAAATTAGAAAACATTGAGGGGTCATTGTAGGGCTTAGAGGCAAAAAAAGAGACTGTGGATATGATGTAGTTACAATCAAAAAACATTATTTTAAAAAGTTGAACCAGGATTATGGCCATGTGTTCCAAAGACTAGATTTTTGTATGAGAGCACACCAAACATTGCTTACATTTTCTCTCTCTGGTTAACATCTTAAATCTGGAAAATAACAGTCCTGTTGGGCAGTGCCATACCATTTTACTCAGCTTCTTTTTCAGTTGAACTAGTGTAACTACACTACTTGGTTTCGCAATAAGTTGTTTTTTAATCCAGATTTCTGATTTTCTAGTCTGTGGGCCCAAGAAATCATTAGTCAGGACATTTATAGATAATCTAAAATTTATTACCTCCTTGCAAATGTTAACAACTGTCAAGGCAGGGAAGCTTTTACTCTTTGTTAAACGACCATTTCTGTGCTGGGTGTATTTCATCTTCGAAGTTGGGACTCAAGTCCTGCACAGACCTCTTTATTTTTAAGCCCACCCCCAAAGTCACAGATATTGAAGGACATTCACTTGCTGGTCTATTTTTCCTTTTAACTGAGCAGCCAAGGTCCAGCCTGGACAGAGGTTTCCCAGCACTGGGCAGTAAGACAGGATTGGGTGTTGAAACATTTATTAAGTACATAGCATGAGGCAAGCCTCAGCTACAAGAAACATCACTCTCAACAGAAATAAATAATCCCATTCTCTTGCCACCTCTCCACCTACCTTCATGAGACCTGCAGACCTGGAACCATACAGGTTACCTCCCTTCCCTCACCCATCTTCCCTGCTCTCTGAGTCCTCTCAGTGCCAAGCTGTCCTAGGCAGCCTGCGATCTCAGGGGGACCTCCATTCTCCCCCGACCCCTGCCTACCATCATCAGACTTGTGGATCCTGAACAATACAGACCTGCTGATCTAGAACCATACAGCTCAAGGAGACCCATCAGAGTCCTGCCACACCAGGACCATCGAGATTAAGCTCCCTCCGAATACCTACTACAACAAGAACATCCAGGGATCAAAGCCATCAGATGGCCAAAGGCCCTCAAAAGAACACAATCAACAAAACTCAGGGCAACATTATACCTTCAGAGCCAGCTACCATACTACAGCAATGAGATTTAATAAAAATTGTTCTGGTGTGTGTGTGTGTGTGTGTGTGTGTGTGTGTGTGTGTGTGTGAGAGAGAGAGAGAGAGAGAGAGAGAGAGAGAGAGAGAGAGAGAGAGAGATTATTGATTTTGGCCACGATGGATAGATGGAGACTGGAAAATAGATTTCTACTTTGACAATCTTTCTATGGTGATAAAAGTCAGGTTGCACACAACAGAAATTCCCCACCAAGCAGTCTCACTGATGTTCTAACTAATGCTCAAAGAAGAGCTAGCCTAGAACAGATTTTACATTCTACATGTGCTGTCATCCTTAAACTTCTTTTATGTTATGTCCCAGGTTATAATCTAAATATATTAAATAGGGATAGGAAATTACAAGTCTAGCCACTGAGGCAGAAAGAGATTAATAGAGGAAATCTATCTTCTAGATCATAATGTATGAATGAAAAGATAGATTGAAAAGACGTGACAGTGCTTCAGTTCTCACACATACTAACGACAGAGGACACAAATACAGAAAACGTCAAGGAAAAGTCATCTAACAGTACTGTGGTTGCAGTTCTGAGATAGACTGAGCTTTTTGCCCCTGAGCAGATTGGCTTAGAGGAAGGTCATAGCTGCTTTCATGCAGAACAAGAAATTTGTTTTAACTTGCTCAGGGTACAATCTGAGGACTGTGACATCAGTGTAGAAATTCCATTTAATCTTCATTTATATTTTATGTATGTGGGTGTTCTGCCTGCATGTGCCTGTGTACAATACCTGCAGAGGCCAGAAGGGGGCATCAGATCTCTTGGGACTGGAGTTACAGGAGACAGCTACCAGATGGTTTCTGGGAATGGAACCTGTGTTCTCTTTAACATCATTCAGTGCTCTTAACTGCTATGCTATTACTCTAGATACTTTTATTATTTATAATTATTTTATATTGTTTAAAATATATCACTTTATACCTTTCCATGACTATTCTCTATCCCTTCCCAAATTCTCCCCTTTCCATTTCTTCCTTTAAGTATGTGTGAGTAAGTATGTACAAATATATTAGTAAAACCAAATGAAGGGGCTCGAGACCCCATATGAACAACAATGCCAAGCAACCAGAGCTTCCAGGGACTAAGCCACTACCCAAAGACTATACATGGACTGACCCTGGACTCTGACCTCATAGGTAGCAATGAATAGCCAAGTAAGAGCACCAGTGGAAGGGGAAGCCCTGGGTCCTGCTAAGACTGAACCCCCAGTGAACTAGACTGTTGGGGGGAGGGCGGCAATGGGGGGAGGGTAGGGAGGGGAACACTCATGAGGAAGGGGAGGGGGAGGGGGATGTTTGCCCGGAAACCGGGAAAGGGAATAACACTCGAAATGTATATAAGAAATACTCAAGTTGAAGTCCCACACCCGCGGATCCCGGCCCGCAGCAGCTCTCTGCTCCCAGACCCGGTGAGAGAGAGACCCAACCGCCTGGTCAGGTGGGCACTCCTGAGGCTGCAGAGCGGAAGAGACCAACAACACTGCTCACCCCTGCCCACATCCCTGGCCCAAGAGGAAACTGTATAAGGCCTCTGGGCTCCCGTGGGGGAGGGCCCAGGAGCAGCAGGACACCTGCCTGAGACACCACCGGAACCAGTTCTCTGCACCCAAATCCCGTGGGAGGGAGAGCTAAACCTTCAGAGAGGCAGACAAGCCTGGGAAACCAGAAGAGACTGCTCCCTGCACACACATCTCGGACGCCAGAGGAAAAAGCCAAAGACCATCTGGAACCCTGGTGCACTGAAGCTCCCGGAAGGGGCGGCACAGGTCTTCCTGGTTGCTGCCGCTGCAGAGAGCCCCTGGGCAGCACCCCATGAGCGAAGCTGAGCCTCGGGACCACAGGTAAGACCAAATTTTCTGCTGCAAGAAAGCTGCCTGGTGAACTCAAGACACAGGCCCACAGGAACAGCTGAAGACCTGTAGAGAGGAAAAACTACACGCCCGAAAGCAGAACACTCTGTCCCCATAACTGACTGAAAGAGAGGAAAACAGGTCTACAGCACTCCTGACACACAGGCTTATAGGACAGTCTAGCCACTGTCAGAAATAGCAGAACAAAGTAACACTAGAGATAATCTGATGGCGAGAGGCAAGCGCAGGAACCCAAGCAACAGAAACCAAGACTACATGCCATCATCGGAGCCCAATTCTCCCACCAAAACAAACATGGAATATTCAAACACACCAGAAAAGCAAGATCTAGTTTCAAAATCATATTTGGTCATGATGCTGGAGGACTTCAAGAAAGACATGAACACACTTAGGGAAACACAGGAAAACATTAATAAACAAGTAGAAGCCTACAGAGAGGAATTGCAAAAATCCCTGAAAGAATTCCAGGAAAACACAATCAAACAGTTGAAGGAATTAAAAATGGAAATAGAAGCAATCAAGAAAGAACACATGGAAACAACCCTGGATATAGAAAACCAAAAGAAGAGACAAGGAGCTGTAGATACAAGCTTCACCAACAGAATACAAGAGATGGAAGAGAGAATCTCAGGAGCAGAAGATTCCATAGAAATCATTGACTCAACTGTCAAAGATAATGTAAAGCGGAAAAAGCTACTGGTCCAAAACATACAGGAAATCCAGGACTCAATGAGAAGATCAAACCTAAGGATAATAGGTATAGAAGAGAGTGAAGACTCCCAGCTCAAAGGACCAGTAAATATCTTCAACAAAATCATAGAAGAAAACTTCCCTAACCTAAAAAAAGAGATACCCATAGACATACAAGAAGCCTACAGAACTCCAAATAGATTGGACCAGAAAAGAAACACCTCCCGTCACATAATTGTCAAAACACCAAACGCACAAAATAAAGAAAGAATATTAAAAGCAGTAAGGGAAAAAGGTCAAGTAACATATAAAGGGAGACCTATCAGAATCACACCAGACTTCTCGCCAGAAACTATGAAGGCCAGAAGATCCTGGACTGATGTCATACAGACCCTAAGAGAACACAAATGCCAGCCCAGGTTACTGTACCCAGCAAAACTCTCAATTAACATTGATGGAGAAACCAAGATATTCCATGACAAAACCAAATTTACACAATATCTTTCTACAAATCCAGCACTACAAAGGATAATAAATGGTAAAGCCCAACATAAGGAGGCAAGCTATACCCTAGAAGAAGCAAGAAACTAATCGTCTTGGCAACAAAACAAAGAGAATGAAAGCACACAAACATAACCTCACATCCAAATATGAATATAAAGGGAAACAATAATCACTATTCCTTAATATCTCTCAATATCAATGGCCTTAACTCCCCAATAAAAAGACATAGATTAACAAACTGGATACGCAACGAGGACCCTGCATTCTGCTGCCTACAGGAAACACACCTCAGAGACAAAGACAGACACTACCTCAGAGTGAAAGGCTGGAAAACAACTTTCCAAGCAAATGGTCAGAAGAAGCAAGCTGGAGTAGCCATTCTAATATCAAATAAAATCAATTTCCAACTAAAAGTCATCAAAAAAGATAAGGAAGGACACTTCATATTCATCAAAGGAAAAATCCACCAAGATGAACTCTCAATCCTAAATATCTATGCCCCAAATACAAGGGCACCTACATACGTAAAAGAAACCTTACTAAAGCTCAAAACACACATTGCACCTCACACAATAATAGTGGGAGATTTCAACACCCCACTCTCATCAATGGACAGATCATGGAAACAGAAATTAAACAGTGATGTTGACAGACTAAGAGAAGTCATGAGCCAAATGGACTTAACAGATATTTATAGAACATTCTATCCTAAAGCAAAAGGATATACCTTCTTCTCAGCTCCTCATGGTACTTTCTCCAAAATTGACCATATAATTGGTCAAAAAACGGGCCTCAACAGGTACAGAAAGATAGAAATAATCCCATGCGTGCTATCGGACCACCACGGCCTAAAACTGGTCTTCAATAACAATAAGGGAAGAATGCCCACATATACGTGGAAATTGAACAATGCTCTACTCAATGATAACCTGGTCAAGGAAGAAATAAAGAAAGAAATTAAAAACTTTTTAGAATTTAATGAAAATGAAGATACAACATACCCAAACTTATGGGACACAATGAAAGCTGTGCTAAGAGGAAAACTCATAGCGCTGAGTGCCTGCAGAAAGAAACAGGAAAGAGCATATGTCAGCAGCTTGACAGCACACCTAAAAGCTCTAGAACAAAAAGAAGCAAATACACCCAGGAGGAGTAGAAGGCAGGAAATAATCAAACTCAGAGCTGAAATCAACCAAGTAGAAACAAAAAGGACCATAGAAAGAATCAACAGAACCAAAAGTTGGTTCTTTGAGAAAATCAACAAGATAGATAAACCCTTAGCCAGACTAACGAGAGGACACAGAGAGTGCGTCCAAATTAACAAAATCAGAAATGAAAAGGGAGACATAACTATAGATTCAGAGGAAATTCAAAAAATCATCAGATCTTACTATAAAAACCTATATTCAACAAAATTTGAAAATCTTCAGGAAATGGACAATTTCCTAGACAGATACCAGGTATCGAAGTTAAATCAGGAACAGATAAACCAGTTAAACAACCCCATAACTCCTAAGGAAATAGAAGCAGTCATTAAAGGTCTCCCAACCAAAAAGAGCCCAGGTCCAGACGGGTTTAGTGCAGAATTCTATCAAACCTTCATAGAAGACCTCATACCAATATTATCCAAACTATTCCACAAAATTGAAACAGATGGAGCCCTACCGAATTCCTTCTACGAAGCCACAATTACTCTTATACCTAAACCACACAAAGACACAACAAAGAAAGAGAACTTCAGACCAATTTCCCTTATGAATATCGACGCAAAAATACTCAATAAAATTCTGGCAAACCGAATTCAAGAGCACATCAAAACAATCATCCACCATGATCAAGTAGGCTTCATCCCAGGCATGCAGGGATGGTTTAATATACGGAAAACCATCAACGTGATCCATTATATAAACAAACTGAAAGAACAGAACCACATGATCATTTCATTAGATGCTGAGAAAGCATTTGACAAAATTCAACACCCCTTCATGATAAAAGTCCTGGAAAGAATAGGAATTCAAGGCCCATACCTAAACATAGTAAAAGCCATATACAGCAAACCAGTTGCTAACATTAAACTAAATGGAGAGAAACTTGAAGCAATCCCACTAAAATCAGGGACTAGACAAGGCTGCCCACTCTCTCCCTACTTATTCAATATAGTTCTTGAAGTTCTAGCCAGAGCAATCAGACAATAAAAGGAGATCAAAGGGATACAGATCGGAAAAGAAGAGGTCAAAATATCACTATTTGCAGATGACATGATAGTATATTTAAGTGATCCCAAAAGAACTACTAAAGCTGATAAACAACTTCAGCAAAGTGGCTGGGTATAAAATTAACTCAAATAAATCAGTTGCCTTCCTCTATACAAAAGAGAAACAAGCCGAGAAAGAAATTAGGGAAACGACACCCTTCATAATAGACCCAAATAATATAAAGTACCTCGGTGTGACTTTAACCAAGCAAGTAAAAGATCTGTACAATAAGAACTTCAAGACACTGAGGAAAGAAATTGAAGAAGACCTCAGAAGATGGAAAGATCTCCCATGCTCATGGATTGGCAGGATTAAATAGTAAAAATGGCCATTTTACCAAAAGCAATCTACAGATTCAATGCAATCCCCATCAAAATACCAATCCAATTCTTCAAAGAGTTAGACAGAACAATTTGCAAATTCATCTGGAATAACAAAAAACCCAGGATAGCTAAAGCTATCCTCAACAATAAAAGGACTTCAAGGGGAATCACTATCCCTGAACTCAAGCAGTATTACAGAGCAATAGTGATAAAAACTGCATGGTATTGGTACAGGGACAGACAGATAGACCAATGGAATAGAATTGAAGACCGAGAAATGAACCCACACACCTATGGTCACTTGATTTTTGACAAAGGAGCCAAAACCATCAAATGGAAAAAAGATAGCATTTTCAGCAAATGGTGCTGGTTCAACTGGAGGTCAACATGTAGAAGAATGCAGATCGATCCATGCTTATCACCCTGTACAAAGCTTAAGTCCAAGTGGATCAAGGACCTCCACATCAAACCAGACACACTCAAACTAATAGAAGAAAAACTAGGGAAACATCTGGAACACATGGGCACTGGAAAAAATTTCCTGAACAAAACACCAATGGCTTATGCTCTAAGATCAAGAATCGACAAATGGGATCTCATAAAACTGCAAAGCTTCTGTAAGGCAAAGGACACTGTGGTTAGGACAAAACGGCAACCAACAGATTGGGAAAAGATCTTTACCAATCCTACAACAGATAGAGGCCTTATATCCAAAATATACAAAGAACTCAAGAAGTTAGACCGCAGGGAAACAAATAACCCTATTAAAAAATGGGGTTCAGAGCTAAACAAAGAATTCACAGCTGAGGAATGCCGAATGGCTGAGAAACACCTAAAGAAATGTTCAACATCTTTAGTCATAAGGGAAATGCAAATCAAAACAACCCTGAGATTTCACCTCACACCAGTGAGAATGGCTAAGATCAAAAACTCAGGTGACAGCAGATGCTGGCGAGGATGTGGAGAAAGAGGAACACTCCTCCATTGTTGGTGGGATTGCATACTCTTACAACCATTCTGCAAATCAGTCTGGAGGTTCCTCAGAAAATTGGACATTGAACTGCCTGAGGATCCAGCTATACCTCTCTTGGGCATATACCCAAAAGATGTCACAACATATAAAAAAGACACGTGCTCCACTATGTTCATAGCAGCCTTATTTATAATAGCCAGAAGCTGGAAAGAACCCAGATGCCCTTCAACAGAGGAATGGATACAGAAAATGTGGTACATCTACACAATGGAATATTACTCAGCTATCAAAAACGAGTTTATGAAATTCGTAGGCAAATGGTTGGAACTGGAAAATATCATCCTGAGTGAGCTAACCCAATCACAGAAAGACATACATGGTATGCACTCATTGATAAGTGGCTATTAGCCCAAATGCTTGAATTACCCTAGATCCCTAGAACAAACGAAACTCAAGACGGATGATCAAAATGTGAATGCTTCACTCCTTCTTTAAATGAGGAAAAAGAATACCCTTGGCTGGGAAGGGAGAGGCAAAGATTAAAACAGAGACTGAAGGAACACCCATTCAGAGCCTGCCCCACATGTGGCCCATACATATACAGCCACCCAATTAGACAAGATGGATGAAGCAAAGAAGTGCAGACCGACAGGAGCCGGATGTAGATCTCTCCTGAGAGACACAGCCAGAATACAGCAAATACAGAGGCGAATGCCAGCAGCAAACCACTGAACTGAGAATAGGTCCCCCGTTGAAGGAATCAGAGAAAGAACTGGAAGAGCTTGAAGGGGCTCGAGACCCCAAAAGTACAACAATGCCAAGCAACCAGAGCTTCCAGGGACTAAGCCACTACCTAAAGACTATACATGGACTGACCCTGGACTCTGACCCCATAGGTAGCAATGAATATCCTAGTAAGAGCACCAGTGGAAGGGGAAGCCCTGGGTCCTGCTAAGACTGAACCCCCAGTGAACTAGACTATGGGGGGAGGGCGGCAATGGGGGGGAGGGTTGGGAGGGAAACACCCATAAGGAAGGGGAGGAGGGAGGGGGATGTTTGCCCGGAAACTGGGAAAGGGAATAACACTTGAAATGTATATAAGAAATACTCAAGTTAATAAAAAAAAAAAAGTAAAAAAAAAAAAAACAAAAAAAAAGAAATACTCAAGTTAATAAAAAAAAAGTCCTTTCATACAGATAGTAAAAAAAAAAGAAATAGAAGCAGTCATTAAAAGTCTTTCACAAAACAAACAAACAAACAAAAAAAACCCCAAATGAGTCCATTTCTGTTGCTTGTGTGCATTGGTTTCAGGAGTGAATATTTTGCATTGGATATTCAATTAAGAAGCTCAGCCGTGAGTAAGATTAATTTTTCCACTTGCAGAATTCCACACTTTAATGAGCAACAGAATTTTGACTGAAGTGACTTAGGCTGCCTTGTACTGGAAAAATTCTCAAGAATAGAAAACTTGGGGTGGCAAATACCTCAGCTGCTACTTGCTGGTACCAGGGTCCTGGAGTTCTGGAGTTGCAGGGAAGGTTTTGGACATTGGCCTTGGCCAATCAGGGAGCTGCATTCCATGGGCATCCCACCACACTCCAGTGATCATTCTCACTGTAGATGATTTTGAAATCCTGAAACAACTGCCTCCACTTTATAAACACCATGATTACAGGTCTGTGTCACCATTCCTGGCTTAGGTGGCTTCAACTTCATTTAGTGCGTCATGTAAAGGATGGGATGATAAGATGAGCAGTCACACTTAACTATATTACGAGCCACTTATCTCTTCGAGCCTGGGTTTCACCATCTGTAGAATAAGAACAGAATTCTGCCCTTGTCCTTAGATGAGCTGTAACAGACTCAGTGATAAAGAAAAGAACGTTGCTCATAGTTGGAAGACACTGGACTTTAAGGCAGGAGGGCTGTCTTTGAAGGGAGCCGTCTTCTGTTACTGGAGTTAGGACCAGAGCCTGTGTTTTATTTATTCTAAACAGTCAGACTCAGCCACTCATCCTCAAAAAGGTAATTAAAAGAACTGGATTTTCTAGTTGTGACATGCTCACCTATAACATAGATACTCTGGAAGAAAGCTGTGTAAATATCTCTGATGTTGAAGGAGAACCTAGTCTATACACTGAGTTCCAGGCCAGCTAGAGATTCATAATGAAATTTTTATTTAAAATAAAAAACATGAGAAAAAATCAAATTATTAATGAAAATTGAAAACATATTAACATACTTATTCAGTGTGACTTGTTTGGAAAAATGATGAAGGTCTAAGGCAACTAATCCATCCTTGGGGTCCTAACAGAATTAGAAGTTAAGAGATATACACAACTAAGTAATCTAAGCAAGACATGTAATAATTTTTCTCATCCATAAATGCCTCCCCAAATTTCAGCTCCTTTTTTCCCTGCAAGATACTCAGATAATGTTAATATGCTTTCAGGAGAGATGTTATCATCTTGAGGAATCAGTCTTTCTCTAGAATAAGATTCCAGGGGAAATCAGAATTTTAGGAGGTCCACTGATTCTCTAAATGTTAGCCAAAGGGAGAAAGATGAACGTCTCTTTAGAACACCAATATTCCTACCAGGCAGGCAGGCTCAGGGATGACAAGGTGGGGACTGAGGAGCTTTAAGGTCCAATTGGAGGCCAAGAAGTGGGGGGTCTGCAGGATGCTATCATTGACAGCTACATTTAGTTGCCAAGAAAAGGAAACAGTGAAAGACCCGGAAAGGGCTGATTCACTACATCTGAGTGGATACAAAGAATACAGTAGGAGCCAATTTGTCCTCAGCTACACCCCTAAAGTTCCATCCCTTATAGTTCATCTATTCCCCAAGGCTTTTTGTAAATGCCTGATTACCCCACCCTTAGAATGACTTCTGTTTGAGCCTCAGTTCCCCTGACAACAACTTCAATATTTTCTGGAGCTACCAACAATCAGAGCTCCTAGCTGAATGTTTTGTAGGTGTTAGGGAAGCAGAATACAATCCCATTTCAGACAAGTCAATCTTCATGCCTTTTAGTTTCTTTTCTCTCCTTAGAGTAGGTGTATATTCCAGCAGGTGTAGGCCTGATATGTGTCCTTGTGAGCTTCCATTGCTGCCTACTTACCATTGAGACAAACTAAGTCTGGTAGCTTCAGTCAAGTGGTCAATCACCTTTTAAAGACTTATATTGCCAGTTTTTAAGTCTCCTGGCCATTTTGTGTAATCTTCCCTAATTTTGTGAAAATCTGGGCTGGGAAAATCATTTAAGCACTAAGTCCCAGTTTCTGATGCTAGCCATCTTATATTTCTTCTGGGTCCCCAGGGTTCAGGTAAAGATCACATCTTATTGCTATTAATGACATGCTCATGGGGCTGAATAGATGGCTCATCCCCTGACAGCATCGGCTGCTCATGTACAGGGCCTAGAGTTGATTCTCAGCACCCAAGAGACAGCTCACAACTGTCTGTAACTCCAATCACAGGAGATCAGGCAGTCTTCTGGCCTCCAGTGATATCTGGCATGGACTTGGTATACACAGTGGTAAAACTACTGCACCCAAATTAAATCAACTTTAATATTTAAAAATGGCATATACACAAAGAAAAGCTTTTTTTTGTACAACAGGGCATTAGATATGTATGTGTCTTTTCACTATTTTCATACATGGTACCCCAGGAGCTTGGAAGAATGCAACAGACGTCCTAGATCTGGAAATACAGGTAGCTCTGAGCTTGGGTACTCAAGAAGAGCAGCACTACTAATTCTCCAGCTCCTAATGCAGAAGATGAAGATGGTCCATTATTCCTTCTGTCTCCTATCGCTTGAAGGTGATGAAGTTCCTACTCGATGGTTATTGAATGAATCGCTGGATTCCTATCCTTCTGTAAATGGACTCTCCACCTTACTTATTTTCACTGTTAGCATAGTTCTCTCTTTTTTTAACTTAAAAATGTACTTATTTTATGTATGTGGTACACCATTGCTCTTTTCAGACACACCAGAGGAGGGCATCATATCCCATTACAGGTCGCTTTGAGCTACCATGTGGTTACTGGGAATTGAACTCGGGACCTCTGGGAGAGCAGTCAGTTCTCTTTACTGTTAAGCCATCTCTCCAGTCCCAACATAGTTTTCTTAATGTGAGTAAACAAAAGGTACTACTGAAATCAGTCAGAGTCTGGTTAGATTATATCAGGAAAATCTCCAAAATATGAGATATACTTTTGTTTTGGAATTTTTGGAGACAGGATATTTCTACATAGCTGTGGCCATCTGGAATTCATCATGTGGACCAAGCTGGCCTGAAATTCAGGGAGATTTCCCTGCCACTGTCTCCCAGGTGCTGGGATCATGGAGATGCAGCTCTAGACCCAGGTGAGATAGGTTTTTGAAATGACTTAACTTTGAATCTGAGAATGAAAGCTTAAATTAAGATTTAAAAAGGAACCATTAGTGTTTTGATGAGTAGTAATCCTTCTTGAAATTCTACCATAATAATTTAAAGTTCAAATTTTCATATATTCTCAATTTGGCTATTTTGGTTGCTTTGTTAATTTCTCCTTTTAAAAAATGTTTGAACTATTTTTGTATGCATGCATCTGTCCCACTGTGCTCATGTGGCAGTGAGAGGACAAATTATTGGTGTCTATCTTCTACTTTCCCTATGTGAAATCTAGAAATAAAACCCAGGAAGTCATTTGGTTCAATTAACCTCATTGGCCCTTTTTGGGGTTTAAAAATTATTTATGTATGGGCTGGTGTATGAGTGTGCATATGCCACAGCCCAAGTATAGAAATGAAAGAAAAATCTGTAGGAGTAATTATGGGTCTCCCCAAGATTGAACTAAGGTTATTAGGTTAGCAGCAACCACTTTACCCAGTGAGACAATTCTCTGGCATTCATTTGTGATTAGTGTTCACTCCTAAGAATGAACTAACACATTCCAGAAAACGAAACAAACAAAAACAAAACAATACATCATTTTCATTTGCAAATATGATTTATTATTAAAGTCACCCTGTTCTCGATCCTTAGATGACAATATGTTTACAATCTGAAAAGAAGACAATATTTTACTAATGAAATGTTTTAACTAATCTTCTTTGAACATCAGTGAGATGGATCAGCGGGAAATTTCTGTAGTGTGCAAAGCTGGCAACCTGACCTTTATCACCATAGAAAGATGGTCAAAGTAGAAAGTTGTTTTCCAGTCTCCATCTATCCATCATGGCCCACAAAACAATAATCAAATTACACACACACACATACACACACACACACACACACCCCAGAAAAATATTTAATAAATCTCATTGCTGTTACATTATCTACCATCTTGAGATAATTCCGTTGGAAGGCAGTACTTCAAGAGGAAGTATCAAATGGTAACTAATATGAACATAAAGAAGCAATGAACATCAAATAATATACACATATCCATAGCACATCAAACTAACCATGGCTTCTACTCTCTAAAACATGACAGTTCCTAACTACAGCATTTATTAACATCTTTTGTTCCCCCAAACATGTGGTTCCTAACCACAAAAGAATAAATGAATATGATGTATCCATTGGCATGGTTCAGTCACATAAGGAAAGCTACTATCACTAAATCCTGATTGGTGGAAAAATGTAGTTGTAACTTGGCATAGATGTTTTTACTTTTCAAGCTTAAAAGCTCTGTAAGATGGGTTGCAATTCAACTCCAGAATGTGTTCTAAAGCACTAGTTAATCAGTAACAGCTTGATTACAATTAATTCTTGCCATTTGCATTGATCTGGAGTTTAACTTGTGTTGGATCTAAGTGGACCCATAACACAGAGGCTTTACCACACTGCTTACATTAATAGAATTTCTCTGCAGTATGAATACTTTCAAGTTGATGAAGACAATTTAAAAGTGCAAAGGCTTCACCATATTAAACATATTCATGAGGTTTCTCTCCAGTATGAATTCTTTTATGCCTCTGAAGATGACTTTGACCTGCAAAGGTTTTACCTTACAGTATATTTATAGAGTTTCTCTCAAAAATGTACTTTAAAAATATTTATTTATTTATTACATATGAACACACTGTAGCTGTCTTCATGCACACCAGAAGAGGGCTTCAGATTCCATTACAGATGGTTGCGAGCCACCATGTGGTAGCTGGGAATTGAACTCAGGACCTCTGGAAGAGCACTCAGTGCTCTTAACCACGGAACCATCTCTCCAGCCCATATGTGCTTTTTTTATGCTGTGGAAAGTACTATGTTGTGCAACTATTTTACCAAATTGGTTACATTCATAGGGTTTCTCTCCAGTATGTGTTCTTTTATGTCTTTGGAGATGACTGTGATGTGTAAAAGTTTTAACACACTGATTACATTTATAATCTCCAGTATGTCTTATATGTTTTTGAAGATTACTATGACTTGCAAAGGCTTTATCACACTGATTACATTTGTAAGATTTCTCTCTAGTATGTGCTCGTTTATGATACTGGAGACTATTATAATAAGCAAAGGCTTTACCACAGTGATTACATTGATAGGGTTTCTCTCCAGTATGTGTTCTTTTGTGTCTTTGGAGATGACTGTGACGTGCATAGGATTTACCACATTGGTTACATTCATAGGGTTTCTCTCCAGTGTGTGTTCTTTTATGGACTTGTAGAGAACTGTGTTGGGAAAAGGCTTTACCACATTGATTACATTTGTAGGGTTTCTCTCCAGTATGAATTCTTTTATGTGTTTGGAGATGACTATAATGTGCATAGGTTTTATCACACTGATTACATTTATAAGATTTCTCTCCAGTATGTCTTTTTATATGTTTTTGAAGATTATTGTGGCTTGCAAAGGCTTTATCACACTGATTACATTCATAAGGTTTCTCTCCAATATGTCTTTTATGTCTTTGGAAATGACTATGAAATGCAAAGACTTTTCCACACTGTTTACATTCATAGCGTTTCTGTCCAGCATGTGTTCTTTTATGTATTTGAAGATGATCACGGCACACAAAGACTTTACCACATTGCTTACATTCATAAGATTTCTCTCCAGTATGTGTTCTTGTATGGTACTGGAGACTATTGTGATAAGCAAAGGCTTTACCACACTGATTACATTCGTAAGGTTTCTCTCCAGTATGTGTTCTTTTGTGTCTTTGGAGATGGCTGTGACGTGCATAGGCTTTACCACATTGGTTACATTCATAGGGTTTCTCTCCAGTGTGTGTTCTTTTATGGACTTGTAGAGAACTGTGTTGGGAAAAGGCTTTACCACACTGATTACATTCGTAAGGTTTTTCTCCAGTATGTGTTCTTTTATGCCTTTGAAGATGACCATGACTTGCAAAAGCTGTACCACATTGATCACATTCATAAGGTTTCTCTCCAGTATGTGTTCTTTTATGTATTTGGAGATGACAGTTCCATGCAAAGGCTTTACCACATTGTTTACATTCATAGGGTTTCTCGCCAGTGTATGTTCCTTTATGCCTTTGAAGATGACCATGACTTGCAAAGCCTGTACCATAATGAGTACATTCATAGGGTTTCTCTCCAGTATAACCTGTTTCATGCCTGTGAAGATAATTGGCACATGTGAAAGCTTTACTACATTCATTATACTATTGAATTTTTTATCTGTCTGAATTAATATTTTAATTTGGTCTAATGGTAAAGAGGAATCAGATCCTAGGATTTTATTTACATTCATGTTTTCCTCCTTCATTATGGGTTCTTATGCATCTTTGACAATACCTGTGCTGGTAAGAGCATTCATCGCACGGCTCACATTTATAGCATTCTTTTTCTATATAGAGTTTTTCTCATATTTGAAGAGAGCTAGAACTCAGATTTACCACACTGGACGAATTCATAAATTTTTCTGTAGTGTGAATCATACCATATTTGCAAAGTGAACCAGGACAATCAGAAGAATTTCCATATTTCTAGTATCCATAGAGATTTTCTGCAGTGTGAGCATATCTATTCCCAATTGCAAACTTGCATCACATTTACAAAGTATACTCAAAGTGGGGACTAATAGACATCTTCTAATTTTTTCTGGGAGAGAGAGGTGCGTTGCTTCTTTCAATATCCCTAAGCTCAATGGTGTGTATCCATTGTGACATATATACCCACTAAGAAAAGAATAACAAAATAAAGGTTTCCACATTGCATTCACACAATTTGATTTTTGTTCCTCACAGATATGTAGCAAGCGGTTAATGTATCTCATTCTTGACTCTCATAAACTGCCCCCTCACTATATTTAGCAATGTTAGTACAAGTATATAAGTAATATCTATCAGCTTTACTATGGACTATTCACTTATTAGAATATTTTGAAGATATATTTATCACCTATTCAAAGTGTATACTTTTTGCAATTTTAAGTGAGACAGATTGGCAGTTCTATAGCATAGCTCTAATAGGACTACAATTCAAATGGGGATATCTGTTAAGGCATTGGTTCCTTGTCTCCTTTCTTAGAAGTGTGCCTCTCAAACACAAATCAGACACTTGACATTGAGGTACATGGATTTATGAGAATAATAATCATTGATACACTTAAAGAAATACTTTATACGTGGTGGCTTTTTTTTTTTAGAACTTCTGGAGCAGAGTAAAATTTCTTCAGAGTCATATTTGTATCAGCTTGCACATGAAAATTACCTTCCATATCTTCTAGAACTTTGAAATTCTTCTTCAATATAATGGTCTTCCCAATTGTAGCCTAAAATGCAGTACCAGAATATGTATATATTATTGGAAATTAGGGAAATTTTAAGTTACTATATTTAGTGAACATTAGAACCATGCTTGATTTATTTACCTCATTTTTCCTCATTCTCAATTGAAATCACAGAAGATCATCAATAACAAAGAAACATTTCTTCCCTTGTTTTAAAAAGTCAAAGAAAATTCATTATCTTACCTATAGCAGTGAGGTTCTTGTAGGTCTCCAGCATTACATCTTTGTAGAGACTCTTCTGGGAAGGATTCAGCAAAGCCCACTCTTCCCAAGTGAAATTGACATGCACATCATCATAGGTCATTGTATTCTAAAATATCCCATACATGTGTACAACAGAAAACATGACACTGACAACACTGTAAATGTATACTTCATTGACAATATATTCATATAATTCTGGTGCTTCCCGGACTTATTTCCTGACACAGTAGTTCTAATATAATTATGAAGTCATTGTAGAAGGAAACTATATAAACTATATAATGAGGTTCACCCTGTAATTTCTGTGTGCTTTAAATAAGATATAGCCTTGCAGGAGAAATGCCAACCAACAGACATAAAGAGAGAGAGAGAGAGAGAGAGAGAGAGAGAGAGAGAGAGAGAGAGAAAGAGAGACAGAGACAGAGACAGAGAAGGAGAGGAGAGGAGAGGGAAGCAAAGGGATCATACTAAGCACACATCAGAGATACTGTATGAACAATTAACAATTACAAAAAATGATGGGCAATCTGGGTATATTGGCTTATGGCTTTAATCCTAGCACACTGGAGGCAGGGGCAGGTGTATCTCATTGAGTTGGATGCCTGGTTTGTGCAGGATAGACAGAAACACATATTAAGATCCTGGCTCCCCTGCAAAAATCAAACAAAAAAGATGGAAAGAACTCAGAGGTCTTTAGTGAGGTTTATACATTCACTCTGGTTCTGCATTTATCTTCCAGAAACCTGAAGTGTCCCAGTTTAAATTGTAACATTAAGATTTTACAAAAAGGGAATGCATGTTTAAACAGTTACAAATGAGCCAATGAAAATATTATCAATGTAAATGCTGATCATAAATAAGCAACGTAGGGCAGGAGAGTTAACAGCACTTGCTGGTCTTGTAAATAATTGAGCTCAATTGCCAGTACTCACATAGGGGCTCACAATTATCCATTATTCCAAGTATGGGAATTCTGAGGTCATCTTTTGTCAAGGTCCATGGAAGAAGAGCAACGGCAAACAGCTTTAGCCTCACGGAGTGTGGCGCACCAGTTAGCACAACCATGATGGATATGTCTCAGAGAGGCAGATCCCTGAGCAGGATTTGTCCTAAGGACTTCATGAATATAGGCAAAATACTAATATTCATTTTAAACAATTCAAAACAAGCACAACAGGTAGGAAAGATATAACATACCTGAAATTCAATGACCCAGAAGGCACAGGTACTATTAATGTCATGAATACATGCCATCCTGAGAAATAGACTATAGTCTCTGCCAAATTTCAAAATTCAACACATGAAAGATCAGCACAAGAGCATATGTTGACATGGACAAAAACCTGTATTCCATCTGATAATATAAACAACAACAACTACAACAAAAAGCAGCAGCAGCAAAAAGCCAGGGATGTTGTCCCACATCTAATCTTAGCACTGGGGAGCCAAAATCAGGTGAATTTTTAACTTTAAGGTCTGCCTGGTCTACTTTCAGGACAGCCAGGGCTACATAGAGAAACTTTGGTTTCAAAACAAAAACAAAACTTAAAACAAACAACAACAACTATTTAGCTTGCCCTGAACCAGTGCCCTGAGCAGACCTTGGGTGCTGGCTCCATACCCAGTCCCACAACACTCAAAGGAAGCTCCACTCCCAAGTACTCTAACATGCCCAGGAACAGAGGTGAAGAGGGCACAACATCTGCCCCAACACACCAAGGATTACAGTTTGAACCTGCACCTGGAGCAGACCTGAGTTTCTGGCTCTACACCCACGCCTACAACATCCAGAGGGAGTTCCATGTGCTTTGAAATCCCCAGGATGACAGGAGAGGCCATGTCTGCCCCAACACCCAGAGCAACTGGGTTCCCCCAGAATCCAGGGATGCAGGAACCCCTGCCCAGCCACTGGACTGAGAGTAGACCTTGGGTGCTGGATCTGCATCCACTCTTACAACACTCAGAGGTACCCCGACTCCCAGGTGCTCTGAAAAGCTCAGGATCACAGGATCACAGTAGAAATTAGACTCCAAGGAGACTGGACACAACCAGGAGCACTGGAGCTCTGAAACACTCAAGATCACAGTTGAGGCCACAACATCTTTCCTAACACATAGGGAAACTGGGATCCCCACAAGAAACAGGAAAACACAAACCCATGCCCAGCCAGAGGCATATGTTCCATTTAGTTTGCACCTGTGCCCAGAGCAAACCCAGAGCTCTGGCTCCCCACCCACTCCAGTAACATCCTGAGAAAGCTTGACTCCCAGGAGCTCTGACACACCCAGGATCTCAGGATCACAGAGACAGCTGGACTCCGAGGAGTTCTGACACAACGAGGATCACAGGAGGAAGAGGCTCCAGTAGAGACAGCAAGGGAAGGTAGCATTAGAGATAACCAGATGGCGAGAGGCAAGCACAAGAACATAAGCAACAGAAACCAAGGCTACTTGGCATCACCAGAACCCAGTTCTCCTACTACAACAAGTCTTGGATACCCTATCACACCAGAAAAGTAAGATTCAGATTTAAAATCACATCTCATGATGATGATAGAGGACATTAGGAAGGACATAAACAACTCCCTTAAAGACATACAAGACAACACAGGTAGGCAGGTAGAAGCTCTTAAAGAGGAAACACGAAAATCCCTCAAAGATTTACAGGAAAACACAACCAAACAGGCAAAGGAATTGAACAAAACCATCCAGGATCTAAAAATGGATATAGAAACAATAAAGAAATCACAAAGGGAGACAACCCTGGAGATAGAAAACCTAGGAAAGAGATCAGGAGTCATAGATGCAAGCATCACCAACATAATACAAGACATAGAAAAGAGAATTTTGGGTGCAGAAGATACCACAAAAAACACTGACACAATAATCAAAGAAAAGGCAAAATGCAAAAACCATCCTCCTAACCAAAAACATCCAGGAAATCCAGGACACAATGAGAAGACCAAACCTAAAGAAAATGGGTATTGAAGAGAGTAAAGATTTCCAACTTAAAGGGCAAGTAAACATCTTCAACAAAATTATAGAAGAAAACTTCCCCAACCTAAAGAAAGAGATAAACATATAGGAAGCCTACAGAAGTCTAAATAGATTGGACCAGAAAAGGAAGTCCTCCTGTCACATAATAGTCAAAACATCAAATGCACAAAACAAAGAAAGAATATTAAAAGCAGTAAGGGAAAAAGGTCAAGTAACATATAAAGGCAGACCTATCAGAATCACACCAGACTTCTCAACAGAGTCTATGAAAGCCAGAAGATCCTGGGCAGATGTCATACAGACCCTAAGAGAACACAAATGCCAGCACAGGCTACTGTATCCAGCAAAACTCTCAGCTAACATAGATGGAGAAACCAAGATATCTCATGACAAAATTTAAACAATATCTTTCCATAAATCCAGCTCTACAAAGGATAATGGGTGGAAAAGTCCAATACAAGGAGAGAAATTACATCCTAGAAAAAGCAAGGAAGTAATCTTCTTTTAAGAAGTCCAAAAGAAGAGAACTAGACAAATATAGTTCTACCTCTAACAACAAAAATAACAGGAAGTAACAATCACTATTCCTTAATATCTTTTAACACCAATGGACTCAATTCCCCAATAAAAACATAGACTGATTAACTTAATACTAAACATGACCCAGCATTTTGCTGCATACGGGAAACACACCTCAGTGACAGAGATGGAAACTTCCTCAGAGTAAAAGGTTGGAAAAATATTTTCCAAGTAAATGATCCCAAGAAACAAGTTGGAGAAGCCACTCTAATATTGAATAAAATATACTTTTAATCAAAAGTTATTGAAATAGATAAGGAAGGACACTTTATACTCATCAAAGAAAAAAATCTACCAAGATGAATTCTTAATTCTGAACATCTATGCTCCAAATGCAAAGGCACCCATATTCCTAAAAGAAACTTTACTAAAGCTCAAAGCACACATTGCACCTCACACAATAATAGTGGGAGACTTCAATGCCCCACCTTCATCAATAGACAGATCAAGGACACAGAAACTAAACAGAGACACAGTGAAACTAACAGAAGTTATAAACCAAATGGATTTAACAGATAAAACATTTTATCCTAAAACAAAAGAATATACCTTCTTCTTCATGGTACTTTCTCCAAAATTGACCATATAATTGGTCACATAATAGGCCTCAACAGATACAAGAAGATTGAAATAATCCCATGCATTCTATCAGATCACCACAGGCTAAGGCTGATCTTCAAATACAACAAAAACAACAGAAAGCCCACATACACATGGAAGCTGAACAACATTCTACTCAATGACAACTTGCTAAAGGAAAAAAATAAAGAAATTGAACACTTTTTAGAATTTAATGAAAATGAAGGCACAACTCAAACTTATGAGACACAATGAAAGCAGTGCTAAGAGGAAAACTCATAGCTCAGAGGGCCTATAAAAGGAAACTGGAGAAAGCATACACTAGCAACTTGACAGCACATTTGCAGGCTCTAGAACAAAACAATCAAATTTAGGGCTGAAGTCAACCAAGAATAAACAAACAAACAAAAAAAGACTATATAAAGAATCAACAAAAACAGGAGCTGGTTCTTTGAGAAAATCAACAAGATAGATAAACCCTTAGCCAGACTAAACAGAGGGCACAGAGACAGTATCCAAATTAACAAAATCAGAAATGAAAAGGGAAACGGAAACAACAGAAACTGAGGAAATTCAAAAAAATTGCCAGATACTATTACCAAAGCCTATACTTACAAAACTAGAAAATCTGGATGAAATGGACAATTTTCAAGACAGGTACCAGGTACCAATGTTAAATCAAAATCAGATAAACCATATAAACAGTGCCATAACTCCTAAAGAAATAGAAGCAGTCATTAAAATCTCCCAACCAAAAGCAGCTCAGGACCAGATGGGTTTAGTGCATACTCTTCACACTATTCCACAAAATGGAAACAGAAAGAATACTTCCTAATTCATTCTTTGAAGCCACAACTACACTTATACCTAAATCACACAAAGACCTTACAAAGAAAGTGACCTTCAGACCAATTTCCCTTATGAAGTTTGATGCAAAAATACTCAAAAAAATTCTCACAAACCGAATCCAAGAACACATCAAAACAATCATTTACCACGATCAAGTAGGCTTCTTCCCAGGGACGCAGGAATGTTTCAAAATATGGAAATTCATCAACATAATCCAATATATAAACAAACTCAAAGGAAAAAAAACCACAGAATTATTTCATTAGATGCTGAGAAAGCATTTGATAAAATCCAACACCCCTTCATGTTAAAAGTCTTGGAAAGGTCAGGAAGTCAAGGCCCATACCAAGCACAGTAAAGCCATATACAGCAAACCACTACCAACATCAAACTAAATGGAAATAAACTTGAAGCAATGCCACTAAAATCAGGGACTACACAAGACTGCCCACTCTCTCCTTACCTAGTCAATATCATACTTGAAGTCCTATCTGGAGCAAGTAGACAACAAAAAGAGGTCAAAGGAATACAAGTCGGAAAGGAAGAAATCAAAATACAACTATTTGCAGATGATATGATAGTATACTTAAGGGATCCCAAAAATTCTGCCAGAGAATGCCCATTGCTGAAAAACAACTTCAGTAAAGTGACTTAATATAAAATTAACTCAAACAAATCAGTAGCCTTCCTCTACTCAAAGGATAAATATGCTTAGAAAGAAATTAGGGAAATGACACCCTTCACAATAGCCACAAATAATATAAAATACCTTGGTGTGACTCTAATCAAGTAAGTGAACGATCTGTATGCAAGAACTTCAAGTCTCTGATGAAAGAAATTGAAGAAGATCTCAGAAGATGGAAAGATCTCCCATGCTCATGGATTGGCAGGATTAATATAATAAAAATGGCCATTTTGCCAAAAGCAATCTACAGATTCAATGCAATCCCCATCAACATTCCAACTACATTCATCATAGAGTTAGAAAGAGCAATTTGCATATTCATTTGGAATAACAAAAAAACCCAGGTTATCGAAAACTATACTCAATAATAAAAGAACTTCTGGGGAAATCACCATCCCTGACTTCAAGCAATATTACAGAGCAACAGTGATAAAAACTGTATGGTATTGGCACAGATACAGACAGGTAGATCACTGGAATAGAATTGAAGACTGAGAAGTGAACCTACACACCTACGGTCACTTGATTTTTGATAAAGGAGTTAAAAGCATCCAGTGGAAAAAAGACAGCATTTTCAACAAATGGTGCTGGTTCAACTGGAGGTCAGCATATAGAAGAATGAAAATCAACCCATTCTTATCTTCATTTTCAAAGCTCAAATCCAAGTGGATCAAAGACCTCCATATAAAACTAGATACACTGAAACTAATAGGAGAGAAAGTGGGGGAAGAGCCTAGAACACATAGGCACAGGAGAAAATTTCCTGAAGAGAACACCAATGTCTTATGCTCTAAGATCAACACAAGAGAAATGGAACCTCATAAAATTTCAAAGCTTCTGTAAGGCATAGGACACTGTCGATAGGATAAAACAACAACCAACAGATTGGTAAAAGGTCTTCACTAATCTTACATCTGATAGAGGGCTAATATCTAATATATACAAAAAACTGAAGAAGTTAGATTCCAGAGAACCAAATAATCCCATTAAAAATGGGGTACAGAGCCAAAGAAAAAATTCAACTGAGGAATATCAAATGGCAAAAGCACCTAAAGAAGTGTTCTGGGGATTCCTCCTATATGCAGCCACCAAACCCAGTCACTACTGCTAATGCCAAGAAGTGTTTACTCACAGGAACCAGATATGGGTGTCTCCTGAGAGGCTCTGTCAGAGCCCTACTGATACAGATGAGGATGATTGCAGCTAACCACTGGACTGAACAAGGGGATCTCAATGGAAGAGTTAAGAGAAAAAACTGAAAGAGCTGAGGGGGTTTGCAACTCCAGAGGAAGAACAATATCAACCAACCAGAACCCTAGAGCTCCCAGGGACTAAACCACCAACCAGTGAGTACACATGGAGGGACCCATGGCTCCAGCCGCATATGTAGCAGAGGATGGCATTGTCCAGCATCAATAGGAGGAAAAGCCCTTGGTCCTGTGAAGGCTCCTTTCCGAAATGTAGGGTAATGCCCGGGCGTTGAGGTTGGAGTAGGTGGGTGGGAGTGGGAGCATCCTCATAGAAGCTGGGGGAGGGTGGAGAGTATGGAAGGGGGGTAGGGGATAACATTTGAAATGTAAATACATAAAATATTCAAGAAAAATAAAATTTAAAAATATTTTTAAAAAGTGGTCAGTGAACTTAGTTCTTATATAGGTCCCTTTTCATTTGTACTTACCCCCCAAAATCTGGGGGTTAAAGTACACTTATTCACTGGTGTCTTCTCCTTCACACTGACCAGTCAGCACTCAGCCTGAAAGGAGTTGCATCGTCATCTGTCTAGGCCCTGGGCAGCAGAGGTAGGATTAAGTGTTCAAAATAAACCTTAACTACACAGCATGAGGAAAGGTTCAGCTACAGGAGTTGTTGATCTAAACAGAAACAAATATGAAAGACCTGAGTAAAAGAATGAAATTCTTAATGACTGAGAAGCATTGGAGAATACAAACAAATAAGAGATTAGCACATAAATACATAAAGAAAATGAAATTTAAAAGGTAATAAATATAACTGGAAAAACAAATAGGTCCTTCATAATGGTGATCCTTGCAGCAGACTCTCTTAAACTTTAGTCTGCGATCTAGCTACTGCCTACCCAGTTTCACTCTGAAGTGTACACAGTAAACTGTTTCTTCTGGTCAAAAGGCAGATGCCATACTCCATATGTAAATCCTGCTCCTGTTACTGAAATGGACAGTTCATTCCTTGACTCAATTGAATAATTTTCAAACACTGGTGTGGTACAGCCCTTTAAAGAATTTAGGAATTTTCATTAAGTGGAAAGCAAGATCATTGCCCTAGGAAGCAACACACTGGAATCAAGGCGACCTGAATCAACATAGCTTGTCTCAGAAACATTTTTCTAAAAGGCTGAAGATCCAGCTGTTCTAGAATTAATATGCCTTCCCAAGGAGAAATTGCTCAACACACAGCTGAAAGATTAAGGAAAATCTCTTCAGTGACAGCATGCAGTGCTGGCGAATGCTCAGACAGCTGAGAACAGATTGTGTATTCCACATTTGCTGTCATCCTTATTTTTTTTTTTTTTTTTTTAGATTCAGGCCCTAGGTTATATTTTGACCAATTTAAATATGGACTGGGGCTGGAGTAAATATAGCTCCCCGGTTAAGAACATTGACTGCTCTTCCAGAGGTACTGAGTTCAAATCCCAGCAACCAGATGGTGGCTCACAACCATCTGTAATGAGATCTGATGCCCCCGTCTGGTGTGTCTGGAGACAGCTACAGTGTACTCATATACATAAAATAAATAAATAAATCTTTATGGACCGGAGACCAGAAGTCTAGCCACAGGCCCATGTGGTGGTAAGAGTTGGGTTCTGAGGATCTCAAGCAACCCCTCACCAAAGGCCTGGCCCTAGACCATTACCAGCTCTCCCAAGCTTATCCCTGGATTTAGGGAAGGAGCTCTATTTTATTCTCAGTACACTGGGGCTTAGGGGAGCTGACAAGATATAGGCCTTCCTGGGTTTAGAAAGAGCTATGTTCCTTCTCCATACATGAGGTGCCTCAGGGAAAGACTTGCTTAATCTGGCCAGCCCTCAACAGGACAATGTTTTCTGTTTCAAACGGTTGTCACCAGGTGTAGTCTGGCCCATGTCGCAAAACTATGTTTTTCTCAATAGCAAACAGGACCTTTATGGCACACCAGGCCTTAATGTTGGTTGTGACCCTGTCATGCCCCCTCTAAAAGCTTGTTAGAGGCCTGCCCTTTGATATGAGGATGGGCCTAGTGGTTGATTGTAAATCAGAGCTGTCTCCTTTGTTATGGTTTGGAGCCAAACATCTGGACAATCCTGGTGAATAAACTATGCCTGGTAAGCATATGACTCTTCTGTAGGGTGGGTGTTTTAGAGGCAGTTCTCTCAGCTAAATCCCAGTTTGTGTCACTATTTCCTAAGGATTGGCAAATCCTTTAATCATCAATTCTATTTTTCTACATCACAGCATAATATTGCAGTGCTACCCAACACATGAGATGCCTTTTACAACCTCCAAAGTTAATTCCAAATGTATCTTACATCAAAATGTTAAATGGTAAGGGCAGAACTTGTAGAAGACACTAGAGAAACTGAGACTAAGTTTGGTATTCTGACAATGATGTTTCTATATGCAAGTTCCTGTTCTAAATGCTTTGCATAGATAAAACTCCCACGGCGAAGTTATTCAGAGGACACCACTGGGTTCAGGGAGTGTCTGGGACCACAAAGGCTCTCACGGGTGCTGCATCTGGAGGCTGCTTACCACCCGCTTCAGCTCAGCTGTCTGCTCTTCCCCGCTGTGCGCAGTGCAGTGACGCTGTGCGCACAGTGTAGCACTTGTGCCTGTCCTCCAGTAGCCTACCCGCTGTTTTCTGACCCAGCCTCCGGGAGGGCTCACTATTTCAGCTTTCGAGGCTCGGCTGCCTGCTTCTCTCTTTTGTGGGCAGTGAGTGACTCTGTGCTCACCATGTCGCAACTTCGGGAGCTTGCCTGTGCGCGCCTCACAGCACCCAGCAGCAGGGCTCAGAGCACATCACACAGAACCATTCAAGACCTCTCAGCTACAGGGAACTCGCAACATGGCATCCGGAAGAACCCTCCTTGTGGGCTTACTGGCAGAGCCGCCTGGAGCTCTGATTGGTCAGTGAGTCCTGAGTGACACGAACACCTCCCTTAGGGTTTTTGTGTCTTAAAGGAACACAGGATAAAGTTTTCCCGCCCAGGTTTCTTGTCCATGGCCAAAACTTTTGCAGATCTACAGAGGCTGCATACTCTAGCACTTGTGCCTGCCTTCCAATAGCCTACCCGACTGTCTTCCCGCCTAGTCCCGGGGGAGGACCCACCACTTCAGCCCCCGTAGCTCAGCTGCCAGCTCCTTCTCTTAGGGACAGTGAAGCTGAATTCACCAAGTAGCAATGTAGGAGTATACCTGGCACTTCTTCCTCCTGGAATCAGGATAGATAGCTTGCAGAGTTCTTTACTGAATTTGCAGTGGAGTTGTCAATTTGTCCCACAAGTGGAAGGGTTCCCAGAATATTAACAATTAAAACGAGTTTTGTTTTGTGACTTTAGATAAACTGCAGCTACTTCTCACCTGGTAGGTATGCGAATGACAGAAGAAAAGCAGGAAACAGATGACACTGTTGAGCAGTATTATTAGCCAGCATATCTTCCTGAGTGAGAAGATTCAAAACCAAAACAAAACCAAAATGAAAAACAGGTGTATTAGTAAAGGTTCTTTGGATGAACAGACCCAACAAAATGAATCTCTATGTAGAGAATGGGTTTATTACAATGTCTCAGCAGCTCTGGGCCACCCAGACATCGATGGCTGTCTGCCAGTGGAAACGTAAGAATCCAGTAGTGGTTCAGTTCACGTTGCTGGATGTCTCAGCACATACCAGAATTCTGAAGATGTAGGCTCTAATGCCAGAAAAAAGAAGAAAAAAAGAAAAAGAAAAAAGAAAGAAAGAAAAAGAAAAAGAAAAAAGAAAGAAAGAAAGAAAAAGAAAAAGAAAAAAGAAAGAAAGAAAGAAAAAGAAAAAGAAAAAAGAAAGAAAGAAAGAAAAAGAAAAAGAAAAAAGAAAGAAAGGAAGAAAGAAAGAAAGAAAAAGAAAAAGAACTTGTTAGTCAGATAGAAAAAGCAGACAAAGAAAAAGAGCTACCATCATATATATATATATATATATATATATATATATATATATATATATAGTCACCAGAAGCCTAGTTTAAAGCTAGATCTTAGCAACTCAAGAGATAAAGATTAAGGAAGGATTTTCCCACTTCAAATGCTATAGTTTAGAATAATTCCACATGGTACCAACTTTTTGGATTTTAGTTAATTCCAGATTTTGTCCGTTTGACTACCAATAATAGCCATCAGAATAGCCAAGACAGAAAAGCTGTGAAAGATTTTCTTCTGTGGTAGGCAAGGAGAGCATGGGCTCATTTCTAAAGGAATAATGTTCTTCAACAAAAGAATCACTGGGGTTTTACTGAGAGAGTCTGGATATGTTCACATATAGATTTTCCTACTCCCAGAGATGTTAAGTCAAATCCTCTACTGGATGTGGTCACAATGTCAAAGCAGAGATATTTCAGGGCATTCTTAGCTCAAAGTGATGCAGAAACATACATAAATTATAAATGAGGGACAGAAATGCCTCTGGAATGCTCACCATATACTGTAAGGTCTTAGCTGAAAATCAAATAAGTGACACTGTGAACATAGATTTCTCAGGAGCCAATGCTACCTGTTAATCATGATGCATGATGTAACTGATACATGTACCAGTGCCTCAATTCTCACAAATACAAACACAGAGAACCCAAATTCAGAAAACATCAAGGAAAAGTCACCTATCATCACTGTGCACTGTTCTTAGAGGAACAGTTTGCTGAGCCATTCAAATCTCACAATAGACTGCTTTAGTCTCTAAGGGGCTGGCTCAGAGGAAGGCCACAGCTGCCTCGATG
The DNA here is from genome assembly GCF_021556685.1 of Rattus norvegicus. Taxonomy (NCBI): domain Eukaryota; kingdom Metazoa; phylum Chordata; class Mammalia; order Rodentia; family Muridae; genus Rattus; species Rattus norvegicus. The sequence goes on along the minus strand of NC_141541.1, from coordinate 131,533,148 downwards.
CAAGACCAGAATGAGTTCATTTTAATTAGCCCTGACTGATCTCTGTCTCAGGGCTGACACCACTGTATAAAACATTTTTAAGCTTTATTTTAATGTGTGTGTGTGTGTGTGTGTGTGTGTGTGTGTGTGTGTGTGTGTGTGTGTGTGTGTGCCTTTGTACAGTGCCAACAGAGGCCAGAGAAAGGCAGGAGATGCTTGGGTCTGGAGTTTTAGCAAATGGTTAGCTACTATGTGGTTTCGGGGGGAATGAACCTGTGTTCTCTGTAACAACACCCATTGCCCTTATAATTTAAAATTTATTTTTACACATTTTAATTCAAATACATTGTATCATTTTCCCCATTCCTGTCCTCTCTCCATCACTTCCCAAATTCTTCCCAATCAATTTCTTCCTTGTTATGTATGGGTGAATAAGTTGCTCAGATACATGAGTAACACTTGCTGAGAGCTGCTTTTAACAAAATCTTAATTGTTTGATTTTACCAATGAAGACTTGGAGCCAGATGCTGGGGTGAAAGCCTGCCAGCTCAGAGATAAAGACAAAGCACACAGCAGTTCTCTGACCTTCTTCCTCAGCCAGTGTCCCAAAAGGAAAAGAGAGAGTTCTCCTTCTCCATTCTGTCTCTAAAAAACCTTCAAACTGAATGTTTCTCCTTTCTACTTCCTGTGCATCTCTCTGCCTTCCTGACTTCCTCTTACTCTCTCTTTTTTTTTCTTTTGTTCAATCCCTGTTAACTGGTTGCTTTCTCCACTTCTTGACCTACAGTTGACTTTATTTACTCTTGCACAATAAACAGAAAGCTCTTGGATCAAAGCTGTGTACTAGGGTTGAGCCACGTCACAACTAGAAAACAGGTTTTTCCAGTTCAGTGCTCACAGTGTGATCAACTATCTTGCAACAGCTGATTTCATTTTCGTTGGCTGCATGTATATGGTTTCAGGACTGACCACATTGCATTGGATAGCCAAAGACAGAGTTTGTGGTGGTTTGAATATAGTTGGCCCAGGGAGTGGCATTATTAGGAGGTGTGGCCTTGTTGGACATAGTGTGCCACTGTAGGGGTGGGTTTTGAGGTTTCTATGCTCAGGCCCTGCCCAGTGTGGAATGGGACACTCCCCCTGGCTGCCTGCAGAAGACAGTCCCCTTCTGGATGCCTTTGTTCCTTCTCCAGCACCAGGTATGCCTGGACCCTGCCATGCTTCCTGCCACGATGATAATGGACTAAACTTTTTTTTTGTTTTTTTATTAATTATTTTATTTATTTACATTTCTTTTTTGCCCGTCTTTATTAACTTGAGTATTTCATATTTACGTTTCGATTGTTATTCCCCTTCCTGGTTTCCCGGCCAACATCCCCCTAACTTCTCCCCCTCCCTTTCTCTATGGGTGTTCCCCTCCCCATCCTCCCCCCATTGCCACCCTCCTCCCAACAATCACATTCACTGGGGGTTCAGTCTTGGCAGGACCCAGGGCTTCCCCTTCCACTGGTGCTCTTTCTAGGCTATTCATTGCTACCTATGAGGTTGGAGCCCAGGGTCAGTCCATGTATAGTTTTTGGGTAGTGGCTTAGTCCCTGGAAGCTCTGGTTGGTTGAGCAGCCTTGAATCTTAAGTGACTTCAAGATGTTATGGGGTTGTTTAACTGGATTATCTGTTCCTGATTTAACATCGGTACCTGGTATCTGTCTAGGAAATTGTCCATTTCCTGCAGATTTTCAAATTTTGTTGAATATAGGCTTTTGTAGTAGGATCTGATGATTTTTTGAATTTCCTCTGATTCTGTTGTTATGCCTCCCTTTTCATTTCTGATTTTGTTAATTTGGACACACTCTCTGTGTCCTCTGGTTAGTCTGGCTAAGGGTTTATCTATCTTGTTGATTTTCTCAAAGAACCAATTTTTGGTTCTGTTGATTCTTTCTATGGTCCTTTTTGTTTCTACTTGGTTGATTTCAGCTCTGAGTTTGATTATTTCCTGCCTTCTACTCCTCCTGGGTGTATTTGCTTCTTTTTATTCTAGAGCTTTACGGTGTGCTTTCAAGCTGCTGATATATGCTCTCTCCTGTTCCTTTCTGCAGGCACTCAGCGCTATGAGTTTTCCTCTTAGCACAGCTTTCATTGTGTCCCATAAGTTTGGGTATGTTGTACCTTCGTTTTCATTAAATTCTAAGAAGTCTTTAATTTCTTTCTTTATTTCTTTCTTGACTGGACTGAACATTTGAAACTATTAGCCACTCCCAATTAAATGTTGTCCTTTATAAGAGTTGCCTTGGTCATGGTGTCCTTTCACAGCAATGGAAACCCTAAGACAGAGCTCATCTTTGCCCAAGGCTAATTTTCCCACTTGCAAGAGAGTCCCATTCTTTAATGAACAACAGGATTTTGAAGGGACAAATGTCCTTGCTCCCACAGATCACTGGGGAAACTAGGAATGGCAAACACACACAGGGACTTCTCAATGAAGGAGATAAAATAACTGCAGTCAATCCAAAAGGCTGGGAGTAGATTTTGTTAATGATCTGATTACCCCATTGCTATCTGTGGAGGCAGACCTCACCCAGATTCTTAAGAATGATCATTCCAGACTCTTCCCTAGACTATTATAGTGTTAGCGGAGATGTCATATATATTTTATGACTGCCTGATCTCTGTGCTGTTGGTTAGAGTCCTCATTAAATTCTAGGCTTTTTGGCTATAGCATCACCCTCATGGTCACGTGTACTTTGTAAAAGAGTTTCTATGTAGTTACACCTTAAACTTTACTGTGCACCTGGAACTGGACTGATTGGGTCGATGGTTGCCTGGAAATCTTTCCCAAAATTGCACTGTGTTTTAAATATGTTGGCAATGAACTGCCTAGTATTAGAGTCCCCCAGTCTGATCCCTCATGTCAATCTGCACTGGATTTTCATTCCCATCTATTAGTGTGGTTTGCCTGATACCTGCTGCACGATCTCTTGTGTATAATTCTATTTTATTGAGAGTGGGTTGGTGGGGCTGGAGAGATCATTCAGTTGTTAAGAGCTCTGTTAAAACCAGTTTCATTCCTAGCACTCACATGGCAGCTCACAATGGTCTGTATCTAAAGTTCCTTAGCAACGTAAATCTAAATAGTTGGATATAAGCTGTGACTGGCATTGACTTGGGTGATTACATAAATGAGACGCTTGCTTTGAGTCCTGAAATATAGATCTAAAATGTATAGTGATATACATTTTGTTATTCAATATGTTAGTGACATAAAAATGTACTTCTGTCCTGCAAGGAAACATGAGTAGCTGCCCTCTGGCAGTAACTGATAACATGTGATGTAGGAATGAAAGGTATATTATAGCTAATAGTTCCAGGGAAATACTCCATTATGGTAGGAAATATTTGGGGATAGTGTTGTGAATCTAGCTTGATAATTGAGCTGATGTCAAGAATCAGAGATCAAATAGAAACTTACAACAGATTTAAATCTTGAGTACTTGACAACAATCCATTCCTCAAAGGTGCCTCCATTTCTTTTTTTCTATTTATTTTTTAAAGGATCTAAATAAAGTTTTAATTCTTTTTTTAAGTATTAAGACAGTTGTACTTTATTGTCTGCACTGTTTAAAAATGTGCTTATATTGATGATATGACCAGTGATGTAAGGATTTTTTAAAAATTGGATATTTTTTATTTATTTACATTTCAAATGTTATTGCCTTTCCTGGTTTCTTCTCTGCAAACCTCCATCTCATCCCCCGTTACCCTGCATCTGTGAGGGTGCTCCCCCACCCATCTACCCGCTCTCACCTCACTGCTCTAGCATTCCTCTACACGGGGGCATCAAACCTTCACAGGACCAAAGGCCTCAACTCCATCTCTTAAGAGTATGCCAGAAAAGTTCCGTTCAGCTCCTTCAGTCCTTCCCCTAACTCCTCCATTGGGGTCCCTGTGTTAAAGGTTGCACAACTGCATTGCCAGTGTGGGGTCCAATGTTCAAATCCATGAACTCTGGAGATTATTTCACATTCAAACCAGAAACATTAATTCTGGAGCAAAATGTCAATGACCATGTGCTGAGGTTCATACAAGAACAATAAATGACAGAACTCATGGAATGTGGTCCAGAGGTGAGAGAGCCGCAAAGAGTGAGCCTCAGAGAGGCATGGCCCTGAGGTCTACAGGCCTTGAATACTTCATGCTGGTGTGGAGTTTTGCTCTGCTTGTTGCCCTCACATCCCTTTTATTCTAAGAATTGTATGAAAACTCTAAGGGTGCTTCCAGCTGCTCACTGAGCAGTATCTCTGGCACTCACAATAATAGTGTTTGATCTCTTTCAGATATTACTACTGGAGCAGATTAATGATTCAATCACCTCTCTAGGAGAGATGTAGATTTTCAGCAACGACCACCATCCTTAGAAAGCATTTGAAAAGATTAAATTGTTAATGAAGCCAGGTTGAGTCGGTTTTGCTCTTGACTCTGATGTTGAAAATCTTGGTTTTTTTTTTTTTTTCTTTTTTTTTCGGAGATGGGGACCGAACCCAGGGCCTTGTGCTTGCTAGGCAAGCGCTCTACCACTGAGCTAAATCCCCAACCCCTTGATGTTGAAAATCTTACAGAACAACTTGAAGTTCAGAAAGGAATACTCCTAATAGTTAAGCAAGGGATTTTCTTTTTTTTTTTTTTTTTTTTTTTTTAAGTCAGGGAACAAGAACAATGGCAGCACTGGCTGATGTAACTCTCGCTAAGGCTGGACTGGTGATGACTGATTTCTTTTACTCATTTTTGCCCTCATGATTTTTGTTTTATGATATGATTTAATAAAAATTGCTGATGAATAGATATGCACTCAGAATTTAAAGTAGATAAAATATGTATGTATACATAAATGTATGTATTTGTATGTATGAAGTTATTGAAGATGCTTCAACCACTCATATAGGTGGTGTGTGTGTGTGTGTGTGTGTGTGTGTGTGTGTGTGTGTGAATCTTCTCTTTCCTTTTCTATCTCGGTGGTTCCTAAGAGTTCAATGAGTTCAGAGTTTTTCACAGGCCACTGGGAGTGCTTTGTTCCTTTAGAGAAAAGTCTCCTGAGTAAGTTCTGTAATCCCTGGCTGCCAGAGGCAGCAGCCTCCATCAGTCATTATCTGGATTGACCCCCTTTCAGCCTCTCTTGATGCTAAACCCTGTCAGCTGCTCTCAGCGCTGATCCTAATCACCAATGCCACACCACGCTGCCTGCCTCGATTTACCCCCTGGATGGCAAAGCATGTCAATGACATCCTTGGCAGCTTTGACAATCATGACCTAGTAAAACAGATTAGATTAATACAAATTCCATGTTCTTGTATAATAATAGTCTCATAAGTGTTGTTCACCTACAATAAGGGAAAAATGTTTTTGAATAAAAGCATTTAAAATATAGTAGTGAAAGCATGGTGTAGGTGTGTTACATAAAAGTGGGGAAATGCCTGTTATAGACTTCAGGTTGGACCTCACGACATTGTTAATCCTCAGTGAGTAAACACTAAAGTTGAATGACAATGGGGAGTGTGAGACTCCTTCCTGTGAGCAACAGCCAGGTGTGCTCTGCTCCACAGTTACCTGGCAACAGCCAGATGTGCCTGACTCACTATAAAAGGGCTGCTTGCCCCCCTCTTCTCTCTCTTGCTTTTGCCTTCTTGCTCCCACTCTTTCCCCTCACACCTTCCTTCCTCTTCCCATTGCCCTCCCCGCTCTCTCTCCACATGCTCATGGCCAGCCTCTACTTCTCTAATCTCTCATTCTCTGCCTTTCTTGGCCTCTACTACCCTCTCAACCCCCTGCCCATGCCCTCAATAAACTTTATTCTGTACTATACTGTCATGTGGCTGTCCCTCAGGAGGAAGGGCCTGCAGAGGCACCCCTTACCCATACCCGACTACACTTCTACCAAACATATCCTCTCTTTATCTTTTTAAAAATACAGCACTTGCAGTTATATGGAACTCAAGAACAGAGTACTTACAATTGTCACCATGGAGTTAGTGCCTTCTTTTTTTTTTCTGTTTCCTTGCCAACTTGTAAATGGACCCTAACCCTAACTCTATCCCTAATCCTACCCTAAGCAGCCAAAGAGTAGTTGCCTCCAGGTTAGGTGTGAGATAATCAAGTGACTAAAGGGTGGGCAATCAGTTCTGAATGCCACAGGCAGGAAGTGGCTTTAACATCAAGGATGAATCACTCTAACAGGTATCAGATTTCTGTGCTGTTGATATGTCAGCTGAAATCTTATATTTTATTAACTCAACAGGGAAAGGAAGTGGGACATTATTCAGTAGTCACAGGTGGATGAGGCTTGAAGTCTGTGGTATATTTAAAAGGTAACAGTGTTGAGTGTTTTTTTTTTTGACATTTAGAAATATATTTTCACAGTTATTGTTGTTAGATTTCCTAAGATACTGTAACTTCCGTGGAAGAGTCAGAGGCAAGTCTAGAACCCATGGGAGGCTCTCAGCATGAAGAGACCAGGGAAAGTTAGGTGTAGTGAGTAGTCAAGGTAACTTAAAGAATTCCCACAAAATAAGTCTCCTCACCTTTGATTTCTGTAACCTATAGTGAGCTGGCTCTCATGAACTACAGGAGAATATGCCTGAAAAATTGCTTCCACATTAATGCTTTCTTCAGCTTTTGCATGTAGTAAAGTTTGGTTTCTAAAGCACATAATTATATTATTGTTTTTGCTAAACAGTTTGAAAGCTTTGCATTCCTAGATAAAGTATAGTCGCTAGAATAAATGATTCATGGGACTGTCTGAGTCCTGCCACTTCAAAGTATTTAGACAACTTCTGAGCTTCAGGCTCTTTTCAGAGAAGTGAGACTAAAACCACCCACAATATTGAAAAGCAATGAGGAGTAAAAGAGCTTGAACTGCAACGTTTAGAGTCGTGTCTGCAATGAATATAATGCATGACAAACACTTGCTCATTTCCCATCTGTTCCTTATGTTCTATATTGTTCACAAATGTATAAAAATTACATGAATCAATGCAGACAAAATCCAGTGTTTATTTTCCTTGTGCCTTTGATATAAATTAATTTACTAATTTACAGTACAGTACAACATTCATGAACTTCCGTTGGTATAGCTATTGTACAATAAACACTAGTTATTATACACCATGGCAATGGACTACAGAGACATTTCTTAAAATCCCCATCAAAAACATAACAGTGAGTGGTATCACCTGAAAGCCCACATTTGGATTATATGCCCTATGAATGGCACTCTAATTAAAACTGTTGGGTACCAATTACTGCTAGACTATCTCAACACAAGAGCTGCCCAAGTTATGACCCAGAGACTTTTTATTATTTATGAAATCTTGGCTTTACCTTAGGGCTTGTTCCCAACCAGCTCTTAAAACTTAAGTTAACCCCTATTGGGGTTAGTCTTGTGAGCTGTGTGTTCAGAAGCTGAGTTGTGTGTCCTGATCAGATTGTAACTTGTTATTGGGGCACTGTAATGACCAATGTGTTGTAAAGAATGTTCCCCAGCAATCTGTGATTGATTAATAAAAGGCTAGAGCATTCGACTGGGCAGGAAAGAGAGGAAGGAGGAACTTGAGATTGAGTAGGGGGTCTCAAGTAGGGACCACAAGGAGGAAGAGAGAACAGAAAGAAGAATGAGGTCCCTGTGAGGCAGGATGGACCATGAGGATGGACCATGACCATGTGGCAAAAGAAACTCCCAATGAGAACATACATGGAGCAGAGTAAGCCAAGTGAGACTCAAACTGCAAGTAGCATGGTGTCTAAGGTTTGAATATAAATTAGAATAGCACAGAAACTGCCTAGTTTAGTTTTGTAGCTCATTAATAAGTTTTGATGTCTCTTGTTTACTCTGTTGTTTACTATGAAACTAAACAGGACAGAGTGGGACAGGAAAGCCTCCATACAGTTGGCACATTATTTGGCATATTTTATGTGGGGCAAAGAATCCAAGCTGACCTGAGAAAGTCCTTGGTAGAGTCACTAAAGTTTCCCTAAAAATGAAAGTGTGGCTCCTAAGGCCCTGCTGAGCTACCAAACACATGAATGAGGCCCTTGAGCCCATAATTTAACTTGGGCCAACAGATATAGGTGTAGCAGATCTCCCAGTTAGGGTCTGCTGTGGGGGTGGGCAGAGGACTGGTTTTAGCCTGGATAGAGTCACTCTGCATAGAGTGCAGTAGCTGGGAGAACAGCAGTGGCACAGCCCAAGCATGACCATGGTGGCAGAACTAGTCCTGCAAGGACTGTGCTTGGTCTTGTGCACCAGCCACAGAGCTTGGATCTGCACACAGCTCTGAAAATCGCCACAGGATGACTCAGCCCAAGTGGTCAAGAACTCCACTGCAGCTTTTCTAGAGCCTTCCCCAGGACACCTGCAGAGGCTTAGGGGCATGCCAGAAAGAAGGTGGACTTAAACCAAAGCCTTTCTGGAACCTGGCACCAATCCTTTCCTTCCCCTGAGACTGGGACAAGTTATGAGCACTGGCTCAGCATGAAATGTCAAGGTGTCACCAGGACCTGGGACATCAGTGACTCGAAGTGGTTTTTCCAGTTGAGAGGCTTTTCCACCCCTTCATGTGAGCAAAAAACCTAGACTGGACTAACTACTGTAAGTGACCTGAGCTGAGCAGCAGAGGGAGACAGAGAACACAAAGAGGAAACTAACACTACAGACCTGACCAAGTAAAAGGAGTTTGGAATTAGATGACTTAACTTTAAAGAGGAAAAGTATCTGGACACAAAATTTCACAGACAAATATAAATGAATTGAAATAAATAAATTAAAGATGAGAGCCACAATATCACAGAGGTTTTGGAATTTATCTATTTCTCTTTTAAATGGGAGAGAGAGAGAGAGAGAGAGAGAGAGAGAGAGAGAGAGAGAGAGAGGAGATGACCTAACTGAAACTGACACAGCATTGCTTATGATTACTGTTGAATTAATAAACCTCATTTTTTCCTTAAATAAGCATACTGGCTTTCTGTGTCTTCTCAAATCTTAGCGAAGCCACAAGATTTAGGGGGACATTAACAAAAAATTATAAAACAGACTGAGGAAAGTACTAAGAAAATAAAGATATAGAGACAAACATTAGAAGAAAAATTAGACCCCGGACCGCAGCAGCTCTCTGCTCCCAGACCCCGTGGGAAAGAGACCTCACCACCTGGTCAGGTGGGCACTCCTGAGGCTGCAGAGCAGAAGAGACCACCAACACTGCCCACCCCTGCCCACATCCCTGGCCCAAGAGGAAACTGTATAAGGCCTCTGGGCTCCTGTGGGGGAGGGCCCAGGAGCCGCAGGACCCCTGCCTGAGACACCGCCGGAACCTGAAGGAAACAGACCGGATAAACAGTTCTCTGCACCCAAATCCCGTGGGAGGGAGAGCTAAACCTTCAGAGAGGCAGACAAGCCTGGGAAACCAGAAGAGACTGCTCTCTGCACACACATCTCGGACGCCAGAGGAAAACACCAAAGGCCATCTGGAACCCTGGTGCACTGAAGCTCCCAGAAGGGGCAGCACAGGTCTTCCTGGTTGCTGCTGAGAGCCCGTGGGCAGCACCCCGCGAGCGAACTTGAGCCTCGGGACCACAGGTAAGACCAACTTGTATGCTGCAAGTGACCTGCCTGATGAACTCAAGACACAGGCCCACAGGAACAGCTGAAGACCTGTAGAGAGGAAAAACTACACGCCCGAAAGCAGAACACTCTGTCCCCATAACTGACTGAAAGAAAACAGTAAAACAGGTCTACAGCACTCCTGACACACAGGCTTATAGGACAGTCTAGCCACTGTCAGAAATAGCAGAACAAAGTAACACTAGAGATAATCTGATGGCGAGAGGCAAGCGCAGGAACCCAAGCAACAGAAACCAAGACTACATGGCATCATCGGAGCCCAATTCTCCCACCAAAACAAACATGGAATGTCCAAACACACCAGAAAAGCAAGATCTAGTTTCAAAATCATATTTGATCATGATGCTGGAGGACTTCAAGAAAGACGTGAAGAACTCCCTTAGAGAAACATAGGAAAACATTAATAAACAAGTAGAAGCCTACAGAGAGGAATCGCAAAAATGCCTGAAAGAATTCCAGGAAAACATAAATAAACAAGTAGAAGCCCATAGAGAGGAGACACAAAAATCCCTGAAAGAATATCAGGAAATCATAAATTAACAAGTAGAAGCCGATAGAGAGGAGTCACAAAAATCCCTGAAAGAATTCCAGGAAAACACAATCAAACAGTTGAAGGATTAAAAATGGAAATAGAAGCAATCAAGAAAGAACACATGGAAACAACCCTGGATATAGAAAACCAAAAGAAGAGACAAGGAGCTGTAGATACAAGCTTCACCAACAGAATACAAGAGATGGAAGAGAGAATCGCAGGAGCAGAAGATTCCATAGAAATCATTGACTCAACTGTCAAAGATAATGTAAAGCAGAAAAAGTTACTGGTCCAAGACATACAGGAAATCCAGGACTCAATGAGAAGATCAAACCTAAGGATAATAGGTATAGAAGAGAGTGAAGACTCCCAGCTCAAAGGACCAGTAAATATCTTCAACAAAATCATAGAAGAAAACTTCCCTAACCTAAAAAAAGAGATACCCATAGACATACAAGAAGCCTACAGAACTCCAAATAGATTGGACCAGAAAAGAAACACCTCCCGTCACATAATAGTCAAAACACCAAACGCACAAAATAAAGAAAGAATATTAAAAGCAGTAAGGGAAAAAGGTCAAGTAACATATAAAGGGAGACCTATCAGAATCACACCAGACTTCTCACCAGAGACTACGAAAGCCAGAAGATCCTCTACTGATGTCATACAGACCCTAAGAGAACACAAATGCCAGCCCAGGTTACTGTATCCTGCAAAACTCTCAATTAACATAGATGGAGAAACCAAGATATTCCATGACAAAACCAAATTTACACAATATCTTTCTACAAATCCAGCACTACAAAGGATAATAAATGGTAAAGCCCAACATAAGGAGGCAAGCTATACCCTAGAAGAAGCAAGAAACTAATCGTCTTGGCAACAAAACAAAGAGAATGAAAGCACACAAACATAACCTCACATCCAAATATGAATATAACGGGAAGCAATAATCACTATTCCTTAATATCTCTCAACATCAATGGCCTCAACTCCCCAATAAAAAGACATAGATTAACAAACTGGATACGCAACGAGGACCCTGCATTCTGCTGCCTACAGGAAACACACCTCAGAGACAAAGACAGACACTACCTCAGAGTGAAAGGCTGGAAAACAATTCTCCAAGCAAATGGTCAGAAGAAGCAAGCTGGAGTAGCCATTCTAATATCAAATAAAATCAATTTTCAACTAAAAGTCATCAAAAAAGATAAGGAAGGACACTTCATATTCATCAAAGGAAAAATCCACCAAGATGAACTCTCAATCCTAAATATCTATGCCCCAAATACAAGGGCACCTACATATGTAAAAGAAACCTTACTAAAGCTCAAAACACACATTGCACCTCACACAATAATAGTGGGAGATTTCAACACCCCACTCTCATCAATGGACAGATCATGGAAACAGAAATTAAACAGAGATGTAGACAGACTAAGAGAAGTCATGAGCCAAATGGACTTAACAGATATTTATAGAACATTCTATCCTAAAGCAAAAGGATATACCTTCTTCTCAGCTCCTCATGGTACTTTCTCCAAAATTGACCATATAATTGGTCAAAAAACGGGCCTCAACAGGTACAGAAAGATAGAAATAATCCCATGCGTGCTATCGGACCACCACGGCCTAAAACTGGTCTTCAATAACAATCAAGGAAGAATGCCCACATATACTTGGAAATTGAACAATGCTCTACTCAATGATAACCTGGTCAAGGAAGAAATAAAGAAAGAAATTAAAAACTTTTTAGAATTTAATGAAAATGAAGGTACAACATACCCAAACTTATGGGACACAATGAAAGCTGTGCTAAGAGGAAAACTCATAGCGCTGAGTGCCTGCAGAAAGAAACAGGAAAGAGCATATGTCAGCAGCTTGACAGCACACCTAAAAGCTCTAGAACAAAAAGAAGCAAATACACCCAGGAGGAGTAGAAGGCAGGAAATAATCAAACTCAGAGCTGAAATCAACCAAGTAGAAATAAAAAGGACCATAGAAAGAATCAACAGAACCAAAAGTTGGTTCTTTGAGAAAATCAACAAGATAGATAAACCCTTAGCCAGACTAACGAAAGGACACAGAGAGTGCGTCCAAATTAACAAAATCAGAAATGAAAAGGGAGACATAACAACAGATTCAGAGGAAATTCAAAAAATCATCAGATCTTACTATAAAAACCTATATTCAACAAAACTTGAAAATCTTCAGGAAATGGACAATTTCCTAGACAGATACCAGGTACCGAAGTTAAATCAGGAACAGATAAACCAGTTAAACAACCCCATAACTCCTAAGGAAATAGAAGCAGTCATTAAAGGTCTCCCAACCAAAAAGAGCCCAGGTCCAGACGGGTTTAGTGCAGAATTCTATCAAACCTTCATAGAAGACCTCATACCAATATTATCCAAACTATTCCACAAAATTGAAACAGATGGATCACTACTGAATACCTTCTACGAAGCCACAATTACTCTTATACCTAAACTACACAAAGACACAACAAAGAAAGAGAACTTCAGACCAATTTCCCTTATGAATATCGACGCAAAAATACTCAACAAAATTCTGGCAAACCGAATCCAAGAGCACATCAAAACAATCATCCACCATGACCAAGTAGGCTTCATCCCAGGCATGCAGGGATGGTTTAATATACGGAAAACCATCAACGTGATCCATTATATAAACAAACTGAAAGAACAAAACCACATGATCATTTCATTAGACACTGAGAAAGCATTTGACAAAATTCAACACCCCTTCATGATAAAAGTCCTGGAAAGAATAGGAATTCAAGGCCCATACCTGAACATAGTAAAAGCCATATACAGCAAACCAGTTGCTAACATTAAACTAAATGGAGAGGAACTTGAAGCAATCCCACTAAAATCAGGGACTAGACAAGGCTGCCCACTCTCTCCCTACTTATTCAATATAGTTCTTGAAGTTCTAGCCAGAGCAATCAGACAACAAAAGGAGGTCAAGGGGATACAGATCGGAAAAGAAGAAGTCAAAATATCACTATTTGCAGATGATATGATAGTATATTTAAGTGATCCCAGAAGTTCCACCAGAGAACTACTAAAGCTGATAAACAACTTCAGCAAAGTGGCTGGGTTTAAAATTAACTCAAATAAATCAGTTGCCTTCCTCTATACAAAAGAGAAACAAGCCGAGAAAGAAATTAGGGAAACGACACCCTTCATAATAGACCCAAATAATATAAAGTACCTCGGTGTGACTTTAACAAAGCAAGTAAATGATCTGTACAATAAAAACTTCAAGACACTGAAGAAGGAAATTGAAGAAGACCTCAGAAGATGGAAAGATCTCCCATGCTCATGGATTGGCAGGATTAATATAGTAAAAATGGCCATTTTACCAAAAGCAATCTACAGATTCAATGCAATCCCCATCAAAATACCAATCCAATTCTTCAAAGAGTTAGACAGAACAATTTGCAAATTCATCTGGAATAACAAAAAACCCAGGATAGCTAAAACTATCCTCACCAATAAAAGGACTTCAGGGGGAATCACTATCCCTGAACTCAAGCAGTATTACAGAGCAATAGTGATAAAAACTGCATGGGATTGGTACAGAGACAGACAGACAGACCAATGGAATAGAATTGAAGACCCAGAAATGAACCCACACACCTATGGTCACTTGATTTTTGACAAAGGAGCCAAAACCATCCAATGGAAAAAAGATAGCATTTTCAGCAAATGGTGCTGGTTCAACTGGAGGTCAGCATGTAGAAGAATGCAGATCGATCCATGCTTATTACCCTGTACAAAGCTTAAGTCCAAGTGGATCAAGGACCTCCACATCAAACCAGACACAGTCAAACTAATAGAAGAAAAACTAGGGAAGCATCTGGAACACATGGGCACTGGAAAAAATTTCCTAAACAAAACACCAATGGCTTACGCTCTAAGATCAAGAATCGACAAATGGGATCTCATAAAACTGCAAAGCTTCTGTAAGGCAAAGGACACTGTGGTCAGGACAAAACGGCAACCAACAGATTGGGAAAAGATCTTTACCAATCCTACAACAGATAGAGGCCTTATATCCAAAATATACAAAGAACTCAAGAAGTTAGAGCACAGGGAAACAAATAACCCTATTAAAAATGGGGTTCAGAGCTAAACAAAGAATTCACAGCTGAGGAATGCCGAATGGCTGAGAAACACCTAAAGAAATGTTCAACATCTTTAGTCATAAGGGAAATGCAAATCAAAACAACCCTGAGATTTCACCTCACACCAGTGAGAATGGCTAAGATCAAAAACTCAGGTGACAGCAGATGCTGGCGAGGATGTGGAGAAAGAGGAACACTCCTCCATTGTTGGTGGGATTGCAGACTGGTAGAACCATTCTGGAAATCAGTATTGAGGTTCCTCAGAAAATTGGACATTGAACTGCCTGAGGATCCAGCTATACCTCTCTTGGGCATATACCCAAAAGATGCCCCAACATATAAAAAAGACACGTGCTCCACTATGTTCATTGCAGCCTTATTTATAATAGCCAGAAACTGGAAAGAACCCAGATGCCCTTCAATAGAGGAATGGATACAGAAAATGTGGTACATCTACACAATGGAATATTACTCAGCTATCAAAAACAATGACTTTATGAAATTCGTAGGCAAATGGTTGGAACTGGAAAATATCATCCTGAGTGAGCTAACCCAATCACAGAAAGACATACATGGTATGCACTCATTGATAAGTGGCTATTAGCCCAAATGCTTGAATTACCCTAGATCCCTAGAACAAACGAAACTCAAGACGGATGATCAAAATGTGAATGCTTCACTCCTTTAAATGAGGAAAAAGAATACCCTTGGCAGGGAAGGGAGAGGCAAAGATTAAAACAGAGACTGAAGGAACACCCATTCAGAGCCTGCCCCACATGTGGCCCATACATATACAGCCACCCAATTAGACAAGATGGATGAAGCAAAGAAGTGCAGACCGACAGGAGCCGGATGTAGATCTCTCCTGAGAGACACAGCCAGAATACAGCAAATACAGAGGCGAATGCCAGCAGCAAACCACTGAACTGAGAATAGGTCCCCTATTGAAGGAATCAGAGAAAGAACTGGAAGAGCTTGAAGGGGCTCGAGACCCCATATGTACAACAATGCCAAGCAACCAGAGCTTCCAGGGACTAAGCCACTACCTAAAGGATATACATGGACTGACCCTGGACTCTGACCTCATAGGTAGTAATGAATATCCTAGTAAGAGCACCAGTGGAAGGGGAAGCCCTGGGTCCTGCTAAGACTGAACCCCCAGTGAACTAGACTGGTGGGGGGAGGGCGGCAATGGGGGGAGGGTTGGGAGGGGAACACCCATAAGGAAGGGGAGGGGGGAGGGGGATGTTTGCCCGGATACCGGGAAAGGGAATAACACTCGAAATGTATATAAGAAATACTCAAGTTAATAAAAAAAAGAAATGTAAATAAAAAATATATCCAATAAAGTTTTTTAACAAAAAAAAGAAGAAAAATTAGAGAAATTTGTAAGCAAAATTGAGGAGAATTTTAAGATAATAGAGATACTAGAAAAGGGAAATAATAAAAATTGGAAACATTTTAGAAGAAAAGTTACAAGGAATTATAAGCAAAAATAAAGCAGATTATAAAATACAGAAGAAGGAAGGGTAGAACCTTCAGTCTTTCTAACAAGACTTCAAAAGGGAAGTCTATATCAGATTTTAAAAAAATGCTGTTTTCATCCTTAATAGAGTAATTAGTAGGAGATGAATGTAACTCCAGGGTAATCAACAATTAGAGTAACAACCTATAGAGGCAAAAATTTAAAAAGATTTGAGGAAGCAGTAACAAGTTATGGCTTATATTCGTCATATGCCAAACAGATAATTAATAACTGGGCCACAAAGAATTGTATAATTCCAAAAGATTGGAGAAACTTGATGACAGATATCCCAGAGCCTGGACTTCAATTTTAATGGCAAGCATGATGGAAAGAGGAGGCTTCAGTTGTGGAGCAATGAAATAGGACTTGAGGCATTGACATTGTAAAGAATCCATTACTAGGTGAAGGTTTGTACTGCGAATTAAGAGTACAGATTACTTTTGAGGATGCTGTCCTGGAACAATGTGCACAATAGCCTTAAATGCTTGGACAAGCTTGAACAACAATGTTGAGCTGAATCATTTACAAAGATAACCTAGGGTTCAAAAGAATCTTTCACTGATTAACTATAGCTCTGAATAGAACAATATCAGATCCATCTGCTACAGAAATTTTAATTGAATCTCTAACTTTTGAAAATGTTTATGCTAAGTGCAAAAAGGCTATTAGATCTTTAAGGGCAAGATCTGTACCTCTTTATGAATGGATTAAAAGTACTGTAGATAAAAAACAAATGCTCACAATACAGTTGTGACAACTGGACAAACAATCACAGTACACACCCATTGCTATGGCTGTGAAAAATCAAGTCATCTCCTAAAAAACTGTAGCCAAACAGTACCTAAGAATAAATTCTTCTATAATAGTGATAATTCAGGGAGGAAGTTTCTTATGCAATTTATAAGATGTGGAAGGAATGGTCATATGACTCATGAATGTCAGTCATCCAAAAATATTCAAGGCAATCCTTAATGGTGGGAAACTCAAGACCAGACTAAAACCAGTATGAGCCATTTGTTTCCTGTTCACCAAGAAAAAATACTTCTGAAAAACATCTAGAAAATTCAAGGCCTTATAGAACAAACAGAGCTGCTCAAAATGTAAATAAACTATTTAACAGAGATAGAGCAGTTCCTAGGAATAAAACAAAAGATTTTAAGAAAAAAACCCCCAGATATTTTGGCAAACTACTATAAAGGATAAGAGACCAAGCTAAAATTATAATTAGAAGGAACCGAGATTAAAGGATTAATGGACAGCGGAGCAGATGTAACTTTAATAACAGAAGATTCCTAGAATCTGGTGTGGCCACATAGCTCCTAGAGACTGGTATATTGTTCATGGTAAAACAAAATCTAAAATGGATTAAATGCATAGAACAAGATATGGCAGATAAAGCCATGAACTTAGGAAAGAGATCTATTGCAACAATGGGAAACACAGATTAGCATTCCCACAACTTTAGAGACAGGAGGATATTTTTCTAATAAAAAAATTAAAAGATGTTATCAAAGACAGCTACAGACTGTTCAAGCTGTTCATAAACAAAATAGAAGAGAGGCTGATGCTTTAACTGTGTATGGGGAGCCACTGCTGGTAGACCACTAGCTGCTCTACCACTAACAGCAAACTGACAAACCTGTTCAGATAAAACAATGGCCTATTACAAAAGAAAAGCTATAGGCACTACGCCTAGTGTTGGAGCAGCAGGAGGCTCAATATATAGAAGAGTCCACTAACCCTTGGGGTTCTCCAATAGTTGTCATTAAAAAAGGAGTTTGGCAAATGATGGATGTTGGGAGATCTGAGAACCATTAATAAAATCTTTCAGTCAGTGGGCTTTTTATAACTGGAAACTCATTGCCTTCCTTGTTAACTAAGGAATAGACAATTATACTTAATTATTTAAAGTATTGCTTTATTGCAATCCATTTACATAAGCATGATAGGTATGTTTCTTTTCTTAGTATCTATTTATAATAGAAATTGTCCAATAAAGGCATAACATTGGAAAATCTTACCACAGGAGATATTTAATAGTCCTACTTTATGCCAATTCTTTGTATAACAGACATTAAAAATAATTCTTAAACAGTTTCCTCATTCCATAATTTACAATTATATGGATAATAGTTTGTTGGCTGATTCAGATATCTTAGGAAAAAACGTTTGATGAAGTAAAGAAAAATTTGCCTCATTGGAGATTAAGAATTGCTACCGAGGGGCTGGAGAGATGGCTCAGAAGTTAAGAGCACTGTCTGCTCTTCCAGAGGTCCTGAGTTCAATTCCCAGCAACCACATGGTGGCTCACAACCATCTATAATCAGGTCTGGTGCCCTCTTCTGGCCTGCAGGCATACATGCAGGCAGAAAGCTGTATGAGGTATACATAATAAATAACTAAATGTTAAAAAAAAGAAAAGAATTGCTACTGAAAAAATGTAAAGAAGAGATTCTACTAATTATCTAGAATATATGTTAGATCAAAATATTCCACCAAAGAATCAGGAGAGACCAATTAAGAACTCCTAATGAGACAGCTCCACCTGCCATCTCTAGAGGCCTGCTGTTGCTATGGACAATCAGCTGAGTTCCCAAGCCCCAGAATCCTGCTTCTGGCTCCACAGCCATCATGAACCACTAGGTGAGACTAGGTGGGTGGCAGATGATTTCCCTACCTGCTAGCCACACTGAGCAAACCCAGCAGCAGTAAGCTCCACCCTGCCCCATTTGTGTTTCATTTTCCAGGCCACAACTCCACTTGTATCCCTGGAGGCCTGCTGCTGACCAGGACAAACAGAGGCCTAAAATCTTCAGCGACCACCATGTCTACCAGGATCCCTGGAGACCTCCCCTTACCAGGGACAACTAGCAGTCTGAAACCACCAGCTCTGCCTGCATCTCTGGAAGCCTGCTATCACAAGGGCAACCAGGTCTACCTGCAATCTCAGGCCTACTCACATCAGGGACTACCAGGCTTGTCAACACTAGGGACAAACAGATGGCTAAAGACCAGCATAAGAAAACAATCAACAAAAGTCAGGGTAATATGGCAATCCTAGAACCCACCTCTCCTACTACAGCAAGCACAGAATATCCTAACATAATTGAATCAGAAGAAAATGGGCTTAAATCTAATCTTATGAAGATGACAGAGGCCTTTAAAGAGGAAATGAATAACCCCCTTAAGAAATACAGGAAACTACAATCAAACAGATGAAAGTAATGAATAAAACTGTTCAAAACTTGGAAATGAAAAATAGAAGCAATAAAAAAAACACAATTTGAGGCAATCCTGGAGATGGAAAACCTTGGAAAGAAAGTAGGAACTATAGACACAAGCATTACCAACAGAATACAAGAGATATAACCGAGAATCTCAGGCATAGAAGATACCATAGAAGAAATTGATACACCAGTCAAAGAAAATGCTAAAGCTAAAAACTTTCTAACACAAAACATCCAGGAATTTTCGGACACTATGAAAAACACCAAACCTAAGAATAATAGAAATAGAGGAGAAAACTCCCAATACAAAGTCCCAGAAAATATCTTTGACACAAATTATAGAAGAAAATTTCTCTAACTTAAAGAAAGAAATTGATACTATGCAAGCAAGCCATCACTGTCTATTGAGTTCTGTTTATATGCTTTCTAAACAGCACATGCTCTCCTGTGGTTCTTACTTCAGCAAAATACCATGAGAGTCTGCCTCAGTAAAGCACCTTGTAAATCTGCATCATATATAAAGAAGCTTTCACTTCAATACCCAGCAAAACTTTCAATTACCATAGACAGAGAAATGACCAAAAATAGGAAATGTGTTAGAAGCTTCAAAATTTCATGAAAAACATGATATTAATAGGAGAGGTTTAAAGAAAAAATTTTCCATCTCTTGGCAACAAGCAAAGAAGTAATAATAAAAAAATCCTATGTGATCTCTATGCAAACAAATTCTGTTATCTGCTGGTAGTAACCCAAGGGGTTCCAAAAGAAATGACATCTGGCACATGGACGTTTTTCCATTTTGCAGAATTTGGAAAACAAAGGTATATTACACCAAACCATTGACTCACACTCAGGGTTTCAATGGGCAACAGTTTTAAATTCTGAAAAGACTGATTGTGCTATTATTGGAAATAATGCCAATTATCGGGATACTTGCACAAATTAAAACTGATAATGTTCCTGTATTTGTATCCAATAAAATGAAATAATTATTTCCATATTACAATATAAAACATGTTCCTGGTATACCACATAATCCCATTGGACAAGCAGTTATAGAAAGAGTCAATTGTACCTTAAAACAGATGCTTATTAAACAAGAAATGGAGAGTAAATCCCCCCCACCCGAGGAACAGATTAAATAATGACTTCCTACGTCTAAATTTGGAACAACAGCAGCTGGGTTATCAAAAACCTGAGAAACTTGGCCAACATAATATAAATATGTGTTGACATTAGAATGAAAACCTGCAATAGTTATTAGATGGAAACATGGTTATTCTTATGTATTTCTGGGGAATGAGAAAATATTGTCACCAACAAAACTTGTAAAGTTTAGATCTTTAAGGGAAAACCTCATAGCAGAAGACATTTGTGAATGTCTTCACAAAGCAAATAAACCCAAAGTGATTCACCCTCACAGACTGTTTCAGTTACTGGTTTCTACAAAATATGAATGCACACCAACTTCAAAAGGACTAGCCCAAATAATCAACCACACAGAGACTGGACAACACATAGGCTTGACAGACAACACAGAGACTGGATAAAAACAGAGACTGTAACAAATGCTACAGTTAGTTGTTATTTGTTTGTTTGTATTAACCATTCTTTTCTTGGGCCCCAAACAGAAATTCTTTGCCCCAATTCAGCATGAGTCAAATATAAGAAGACGGTTGTCCTGATCCCTTAAGTTGGAAAGGATGGTTTTGGTTGTTTGATGTGCTATGGTTTTTATCATCGAGGATGGTAGGTTTAAATTATAGTATACTGATGGGAATTTCAGGTTATTTTGTTTGAATTATTGATAGAAATTTAAGTTTATTTTTTGAATAATTGTATACTTATAGGAATTTAAGGTTGTTTTGTTTTTAGTATAAATCAGCAGAAATTTAAGGTTTTCTTTGAATTATTGTATGATTATAGATATTTAAGGTGGTTTTGTTAGACTGTATTGAACGTAAGCTGCTTATTTAAAATATAATGTAAAGCTCTACTTTTATGGTTCTTATAATTATTTATTATTGTATGCAGATTGTTAATGTTAGGGAAAAGTACAATTTTTAAACAAAAGTGGGGATATGAAGTGAAAGTTTCTGATTGTGTCATGTGATGCAGACACATGCGGTGTCTTCCTGAGGCAGACTCTTATGAGGTTTTGTTGAAGCAAGACCAGTGGGAAGACATGTGATGTTTGGGAGAGTATAAATGGGACTCAATGGACAGTGATGGCATGCTTGTGTAGCTAGCCTTGCAATGCTTCATTGGTCTTCAGTCATCACTGATCTTCATTCTGTTGAGAGAGGCACAGCAATGAATTTCTCCTGGCATCCTGGTTGGTACTGGTTATTCCCACTGACTTGTGCCAATTCAGTGGAGGACTGGCTGTTTCTGCTGGATTGATCCACAACTGCTGATTTGTGTTCGGTATACTGATATTTCTGAACTGGACTGCTGGTATCCTGACTAATGAAGATTGGAATCATCCCAAAAGAACTACTTCTAATCAGGTCTACATGGGTCAAAGCATTTTAGAATCCTTATTAAAAGTTTGTTTTGAAAAATCAAAGCCTACATAAAGAGGTTAACCATACCCAAGAAAGAGAAGAAATAAATAATTCTAGAATAGTAAATCAAAAGAGCAGAAAAATAACTCACACAATAACAACAAAATAACAGGACTCGATAAATACTACACATTGATAACTTTCAATATTAGTGGTCTCAGTTCCCCAGTAAGAAGACACAGGATAATAAAGAAAACAGGATCCATCTTTCTGCTGCATCCAAGAAACACACCTTACCCTCAAGGATAGATACTATTTCAAGGTAAAAGGATGAATAAATGCATTCCAAGCAAATGGCCCCAAGTGTTAATCAGGTATTGATTGACATTTTAATACATGATAAAATAGTCTTCAAATCAAATCTCATCAAAAGAAATAGAAAATAACACTGAAGAAATACAGAAAGTTACAATCAAACAGGTGAACATTATGACTAAAACTCTCCAAGATGTGAAAAGGGAAATGGAAGCAATTTAAAAAACCACAAACCTAAATAATTCTGGAGATGGAAAACCTAGAGAACAGGAACTATAGGCACATAAGCATCACCAACAGAATACAGGAGATAGAAGAGAGAGAATCTCAGGTGTAGAAGATACGATAGAAGAAATATATAAAAATGTCAAAGAAAATGCAAAATCTAAAAAGTCTACTACACAAAACAGCCAATAAATCTGGGACACTTTGAAAAGACCAAACCTAAAAATAATAGGAATAGAAGGAGGAGGAGGAGGTGGTGGAGGAGGAGGAGATGGGGGAGGAGGAGGAGGTGGTGGTGGAGGAGGAGGATGATTTTCAGCTCAAAGGCCCAGAAAATTCTTCAACAAAACCATAGAAGAAAATTTTCCTAATCTAAAGAAAGAGATGCCTATCAAGTTACAAGAAGCTTACAGAACAATGAATATATCAGAACACAAAAAATTCTCTCATCACATAAAATTAAAAATGCTAAATATACAGAACAAAGAAAGAATTTTCCAAGCAGCAAGGGAAAAAGGCCAAGTAATATACAAGACAGACCTAACAGAATTGCACCTGATTTCTCATCTGAAACTCTAAAAGCTAGAAGGGCCTCATGATAGATATAGCAGGTACTAAGAGACCACAGATATCAGTCCAGACTATGCTCATCAGAACTTTCCATCACTGTAGATGGATATGAAGATATTCTATGACAAAACCAAATTTAAACAGTATCTTTCCACTAATCCAGCACTGTAAAGGATACTAGAACGAAATCTCCAGCACAAGGAGGACAATTACACACAAGAAAACACAGGAAATAGATAATCCCAGAGAAGCAAATTCAAAACCAGAGAAACACACACACACACACACACACACACACACACACACACACATACACACACAGAGAGAGAGAGAGAGAGAGAGAGAGAACCAATATCAAAATAAAAAAAGAATTAACAACAATTAGTTATTAAAATCTCTACATGAATGGTTTTAATTCCCCAATAAAAAGTAACAGGCTAGCAGAACGGACACATAAGCAGAATCCATCTTTCTGGTGCATACAAGAAACACACCTCAGCAACATTATTTCAGAGTAAAGGGTTGGGAAAAGGATTTCCAAAAAACAGACCCAAGAAACAAGGTGGAATAGCTATTCTAATATTTAATAAAATAGACTTTCAAGTCTGTCGCCAGGAGTGTCAACACACCTGAGAGCAGAGGTAAGACCAAGTTTTCTGCTCCAGACAACCCTCCTGGAGGCTTCAGGACACACAAACCCAGGAGCAGCTCTCTGTTCCCAGATCAGGCTGAAAAAAAAAAACAGGTCTATAGGAGTGTTGATACACAGGCTTACAGGAGGGTCATGCCACTGTCAGAGACAACAAGACAAACTAACACCAGAGACAACCTGATGGAGAGAGGCAAGTGCAGGGACCTAAGGAACAGAAACCAAGACTACTTGGCATCATCAGAGCCTGGTCCTCCCACCAAACCAAATACTGAATATCCAAATGCACTGGAAAACCATGATTTGGATTTAAAATCACATCTCATGATGATAGAAGATTTTAAGAAGGGCATAAATAACTCCCTTAAAGAAATATAGTACAATACAGGTAGACAAGCAGAAGCCCTTAAAGAGGAAACACAAAAATTCCTTAAAGAATTATGGGAAAATACAACCAAACAGGTGAAGGAATTGAACAAAACCAAGAAGGGTGTTAAAAGGCATCTCACAGTGTAAGCTTGCAGAGCGTAGTTCAATGAGAACTTTAAACACGAATTCACCAAGGCTTTCTCTATGGAAAGCACTGTGAAGCCATATGGCAGGAGAGCCAAGAAACAAAAATTAGAAACTTTAGAAAGTACACACTTCCTACATGCCTACATACTCCCTTTGTATTTCACCAGGATGAATATAACCAATATGTTATCCTATCACAACAGAAAACACAGTAGAGCACAGCTGTGGCCCTACCAGCTGGAGGGGACTGGTGTTGCATCTGTCATGTTGTTCCACATAACTGTTCTCCAGACCATCCTCCTATTCCAGGGTCATTCCATGCATGTATCCTTCCAGAGGAAAACACAAACAGGATTGGACCCACATAGCCATACTTTGCACTTCTTGAGGGTTGATTTAGCCAATTGTAGGTAAGATCTCAGAAGACTAAAGTAAACATTTCTTTAACATGTGCCTACTTCCTCAGATTGGAGGCTATGCTCTGCATATTAATTAAATACGCAGGGGTTTAATATGCCAGGTCCCATTAAAAAGCACAAAGAGGTGTCACACTGTCTTCACTTAAATTCTTCTGGCTGAAATAAGATTTGCTGATGATAATCAGATACCATGGGTAAAGAGAAAATGGAGCATCTACTTTTTATTAGGTAGGAAGTTTTCTCACCCTTTGAAGTGGTTTATAGACAGGTTATGTTTTGCTTCATTTGGTTATGAAAATGTTTGCAAATATGTAACTGTTTTAATCCTCATAGACAGAGAG
Source organism: Rattus norvegicus (assembly GCF_021556685.1). NCBI lineage: Eukaryota > Metazoa > Chordata > Mammalia > Rodentia > Muridae > Rattus > Rattus norvegicus. The sequence continues at coordinate 131,508,526 of NC_141541.1, read as the reverse complement.
TTGATGAGGTCTAATATCTTACCTCTTGATTGAACTGAAAGGAAGAAGGGCCTAGACTCTCGACATACGATTCAGGAGACCTGAAATTAATGGGGCAAGGAAATACTGCTTCCTTTTAAATGGACTGGTCCAGAGAAACCACAGTCACAGAGCTCAAGGACCAGATGGAATCAAGAAATTTGAGTTTCTCAGACAGTATGAGGCTCTATGTTGAGCCACTGAGGGAAAATATGAAGTTCTTCTTTTCTTGATCCTCTCTATTACCCAATCGTTGACTTCCCTGTTTCCTTTAGTCATCTGTCCTCCAGGCCACCCAGTTAAGGGAAGTAAGTTGCTATTGTTTCCAATGATAGAGAAAGCATAACAGTTCCCAATGTTTCCAGTTCAGACTTAAGGGTCCCAGCCTTCAAGTAGTGTCTCACTATCTCTGATGAAGGACTGCTCCCTAAAATAAGACAATCTGTGTCAAGGAGTATAGCATGTGGCATGTATTTGTTTTTTTTCCAAGTTTAAAACATGTATTTAAAATACAATTTATAAAATGCTTAATCTGCCAACTCAGGAGCTGTGGGTTTGGATGAGGATCAGCAGAGGAGGACTGCAAGGTGCGGTGGCCCTCCATCCCAGTTCCTTCTATTCAGGTGCCCAAGGGCCCGCCTCCTGGGTCATATGACCAGAAGCAGGACCCCGAGGTTTTCTTGAATCTCTGCTTACCAGGGGTACTGGATGCAGTCCTGCTGGCCTATCCCTGAGCGCCACACTCCCAGATGGGGCAGAGCAGGGCATGACAGGGCAGGACAGGGCTGGGCAGGACAGGTGGGCTCTGGAAGGGGCTGATGGCAGCAGATAGGGTGTTGCCTCCTTTCTGTAGGTGGGGAGCACCCTGACTGAGGGAACTGAGAAGACTGGTCACCAGACCCGAACCCCCAGCTTCTTTGGTTATAGGCTGACATCAGAGTAGTGGCTCATGGGAAGTGGTTAGCTGGAAGGGCTGAGGCCTGGCTCATGGGGTCGGGGAAGAGCTGGGGGAAGGGACCATACCATGAAGGCAGACAAAGGGGCAGCAGTCTCAGGGTCCTGCCCTTCATCCCAAGGGATTTCCAAACCAAAGCCTGCAACTTATTTAAGACAGAAAGAAAAAAAAAGCACTTATGGAGTTATAGACAATTACAAAAAAAAAAAAAAAGAAAAAAGGAAAACATACACACAAAAATAAACCACACACACACACACACACACACACACACACACACACACACACACACACACACACACACACCAGTCTTCCCTCTGTTACTTCTTTAGTCGTTCCTGGCCACCTCTCCATCTAGAAGGCCAAATGCCTGACCGCTGGTGGGCGTGGGAGGCGCAGGGGCAGTGTAGGTGCGGCCTTATCTGGCCAGACAGAGAACTGGAAGAGCCGCTCTTGCAAGTTCTCAATGTGCAGATGCAGCCTGCCCTTCGCTTCCATTAGAGGGGACCAGGCAAGCAGGGTGGCATTTATCTGCCCTGTTTGAAGCCTTGTGACCCATCAGGACCCAACAGCTGTCTGGTCACATTTCTGGTGCCTGCTGGTGGAATGAGGACTGATGAGGATGCAGATCTGTGGAGGGGGCCTGATGGGAAGGCTATTGTCTTGAATCACAATGGACACTTTGAGAGGAGATTTGGATTTCCTGCCCGTTGTCTCTGCCTCCTTCCAGCTCTTCATCTTACTCATGGCTTTCCCTGGTATTTGGGTTTTTATTACCATACTTGAAGGATGATATGCTTGACTAGAGATGAGATCCCAAGAGGATTTAGGGAAAATGAAAGTCATATTATAGGTTAGGAAAAAATTTGAAGATAAAGTGTGGCAGAAATTGGTGTTTGACCTCGTGAGTATAGGGTTCCTCCAAGTTTTCATGTTGAGAGAAATAGAAATGTTGTGAGAAGCAGAGAATAATTAGTGATGCTTTGGGAGTTGATTCAGCTCACAAAAGGATCCAGAGGAAGAAAACTCTGTGAAGCTATAAAAGTGACAAGTAAATACAGTGATGAAGAAAAGTTTAATAAAGGTCGAAGAAAAAGAGATAAAGAGAGTGTTACCTGGGCTGGGAAGTTTGAGGAAAAGGTGAGGATATGAAATGAAAAGGGTTGGACTAAGAGGAGAAACTTGAACTAAGAAAAAGTTTGAATGAACTGCTCCTGGGCCAATGACTACGCAGCTGTAATCAACTTGACTTGGGAACCAGTCCGGTATATTGGCATAGTTTTTATAATGGCAGCATTGGTATTATCATCAACAAGGTACCTTTGGAGTAATAGTTATAAAAAGAGTCCATATAAAAATAAAAATAGAAAGTGAGGAAATGCTAAGAGAAAAATATAGCAAAGAGAAGCCCAGTCAAACATTCTCAGGCATTGTGCTCCAAAAATGCCCAATGCTGAAAAAGAAGGGGAAACCCAGGTTGGTACAGTGAGTACCCAGGCTGGGGCCACTTCCCAGAAGACCCTCATGAAGGTTGACTAGCAACTGGCAACACCTTAAAGAGCCAGGTGCACAAGATAAATCATACCACATTTCTTCTCTTGCTGCTTGTCTTTGCTACTTCGTGGGTAGCGAAGACAAGCTTCTTGTCTTTTTCCTATGTTTTATCCACCTGGTTTCACCCTCTAACACTAGATAGGAGAGAAAGAAGGGCAGTGGGGAGGGGGGGATTGCTGAATCTAATTTCTTTCCTAACCATTTCTCCCAGTTTACAGCCTAGCTCCTTCAAATATTTCTCCCAACCGTTCCTCACTTAGTTCCACAATAGTCCACTTAAACGGTCCCTTCTCCCAGGTTTCCCAATAGTAGCAGCTTCAAACTAACAACTTTTCTAGCATATCTGCTCAGCTCAGCTTCTCCTGGTTCAACTGTCTCCTAACAATATCTTCTGCATCAACTGACTTCTCCTCTCATTTCACTCGGTCTCTCTTTCTCAGCCTCTGCTTTTTTTTTTTTTTTTTTTTTTTTTTTTTTTTGGTTCTTTTTTTCGGGGCTGGGGACCGAACCCAGGGCTTTGTGCTTCCTAGGCAAGCGCTAAATCCCCAACCCCCCCCCCCCCTTTTTAAAATCATCTTCTCTTCCCAGAAATCTAAGAGGCAACGAACCAACACTGAACTATGGCTAAGTAGTTCTAACTGCTAACAATTCTTAAGGACACATCTGACAAGCAATAAGAGATTATTTAAAGGTCCAGGCACACAAGATAAATCACACTACACCCTTCCTCTACTCAGTGCATGGAGTTCTGTAACGAAGCAAGGATCATTGGGCCCTGGAGAGAAGTCTGCCTCTGGTGGCTGCCACAATCAGAGTTAGTCACGCCCCTTCTCCTGTGTCTTGCAGGCAAGGAACTTGGAAGACAGCAGGATATCCAGTACCATGTGTGAGTTGATAGAGGAGGCTTGGACAATGGCAGACAGGAGAAAGAAAGAAAGTCATGAGTGCACAACTGCTTGTTAGATGGCTAAGTGGAAGTCGAAATGAAATAGCAGCCCAACCCTACTTCTAACTGTAGTGGTTTGAATAAGTTTGGCCCTCATAGATAGGGCTTAGCCCATATGGAGTGACGGTATTTTGGAGTAGGTGTGGCCTTGTTGGAAGAAGTGTGTCACTGTTATGGTGGGATTTGAGGTTTCCTATTTTCAAGCTCCACCCAATGTGGGACAGTCTCTTTCTGCTGCTTTCAGATAAAAATGTAGAACTCTAGCTCTTCCAGCACCAAATCTGAATGCACACTACCATGCTTCCCACCATGGTGATAATGGACGAAACCTATGAAACGGTAAGACGGCCCCACTGAAATGCTGTCCTTTATAAGAATTGACTTGGTCATGGTGTTTTCTCATAGCAATGGAATGTTAACTAAGACACTAACCTAACTATAGAACTTTCTTGCTATATGTCACAGAATCACATGATGCTTAGTCTTCAAAAGAAAAGCACCATTGTGTAAATCCAGGATCATTCCAACTTCCCACTTGCAGTATCAATTTCTTTTGCTTTATTTCAAGCATTCTGCCTAATAGCACTCAGACCAGGATAATTTTTAAATATATTCAGAATTAGAAGAAAAGTAAAGCTTAGAGGTCTGAAACTAAGTAACAGTGAAAGTCCTTTTTACCATTCTAATGAGAAAATATAAAGCCATTGTGACACCCAGATTTCCATTGCAGACAGAATATCTGAGATAACTCAAAAAAGAGAGGGAAAGTTGGGCTCAGGGAATGGGTGAAAGACTAAAATGTGTAATCCTGAGGGCCAGAATTCAAGTGCCTGGAACCCATGCCCAGGTACAGTAGCTCAATTTTGTAATCCTGGTGTATCTATAGAGAGACAGCAAGAAGAGACAGGAGAGTACCCAAAAGCTCACAGATTGGATAGGTTGGCATACACAGCAGCAAATTACAAAATAAAGAACCTCAAAAAAGGTGCAAATTGAGGTCTGACATTCAAGAATGTTCTCTCCACAGATGTACCCTGACATTTATGTGTATACCGGAACTCATGCCAACATTCACATACACTTAAATAAACACGAACACACACACACACACACACACACACACACACACACACACACAAGGTGGGGGGGAGGGTGAGAGAGAGAGAGAGAGAGAGAGAGAGAGAGAGAGAGAGAGAGAATGAATTCAGGATGGGGACCAAGCCTTTAATACATAGGCTTTGGAGACATTTATTGAAACCACATTCATGTCCTTTTCGTGGCATTAAACTATGTTCTGTGGCTTTGGCCCTTGAAAACTTTAGCTTTGAAAGTCTGAATTCTTGCTTATCACAGTAGTTATATTCCACTTCCATAATAGAAAGTGTCACTTTGTACTCTCACTATCCCCTTCATGTAAATCATTCATTCATTCATTCATTCATTCATTCATTCACTCAACAACTATTCATAGGTTACCCAGAATCTGTCCAGCCCTGTTCTAGATACCAAGGATTCATCAACAAACTAGAAGATAAAATCCCGAACTTCATGGAGCTCAAACTCAACAGTCAAAAGTAAGTAAGTGAACGGTAGGTAGTAGCATGGTGCATTCATGGGCCAGTAAAGTTATAAAAGAGAATTGAAGGACTGGGTGGATCAGTAGCAAGAGGCAGCCTTGCTGAGAGGATAGGCAAGAAATCAGCAAAGGTCCTTCAGTCCTTACCCTAGCTCTTCCATTGGGGTCCCCACGCTCAGTCCAGTGGTTGAGTGTGAGTATCTGCATCTGGTCAGGTGCTGGTAGAATCTCTCAAGGAACAGGCACACCAGGCTCCTGTTAGCAAGCGCTTCTTGGCATCAGCAATAGTGGCAGGGTTTGGTATTTGTAGATGGGATGGATCTCTAGGTGGGGTGGTCTCTGGATGGCCTTTCCTTCAACCTCTGCTCCATTTTTTTGTCCCCGTCTTTTCTTTGGACAGGAACATTTCTGGGTCAACAATTTTAATATGGATGGGTGGCCCTATCCCTCAAATGGGGGCTGTGTTTATCTACTGGAGGTGATCTCTACAGGTTCTATCTCCTGGGGACCCCAGTGGAAGAGCTAGGGGAAGGACTGAAGGAGCCGAAGGGGATGGCAACCACATAGGAAGAACAATATCAACTAACCAGATCATCCAGAGCTTTCAGAGACTAATCACCAACCAAAGAGTACACATGGAGGAATTCATGGCTCCAGATACATTATGTAGCAGAGGATGGCCTTATCTGGCATCAGTGGGAGGGGAGGCCCTTAGTCCTGTGGAGGCTTGATGCCCTAGTGTAGGGAGATGCTAGAGCAGTGAGGTAGGAGTGGGTAAGTGGGTGGAGCAGCACCCTCATAGAGGCAAAAGGTAGGGGATAGGAGGGGGTTGGATGGGAGGTTTGTGGAGGGGTAACTGGAAAGGGGGATATCATTTGAAATGTCAACAAAATAGTTAATATAAAAGAAAGAAATCAGCAAAGGATCAGTCCAATAAAAACAGCAGTTGCCCATTCTTTTTTGCAACATTCTTATATCTATGGTACTGAAAGTATACATTAGGTCCTACTTTTAGCAATAACTTTAAAATAAACAGAAATACTCTGTAATGTAGTATTGATTCAATTTTAAAAGCAAAAGATACACAGTCCATATCATCAACAACGTAGTGCTTTCAACTCCTAATCTACCCTTTGCAGTATTGGATACAGACTGTAGGGACCACCTTTCACTAATTTTGCAAGCATCCATACTATGAATTGGATATAGTCTGTGTTTCACAAAATTTCATGTGTTTGAAGCTTTGTTTTAGCGAGGTGATGTTGGAAGAAGAGAGTGAGAGTTCATTAGAAAGGGGCACTGATGCAGTCCATACATGGTCTTGATAAGTTCATGTAAGACTGAGTTAATATAAATAAACAAAAATGGTAACTTCTGGGTTTCTGGATTCTTATCTCACTATGTGACTTTTTCTGTTTTCCTCATTCTCCTGTTATAAAATGATTCCTTTAGGTCTTCATCAGAGCTGAGTTGGTGTGAATTTGTAACCTTAAACCTCCAAAATGAGCTAAATAGAACTCTCGGTGTCTTCCTACTGAATTTTGTTGACAGAATAGGTAGCCTCTAGTAAAACTTTCTGGCATCTTGGTAATATATTTCTTAACAAAGCATATAGTCACCTTTTCAAAAACATTAAGGTGTTACTTGGCAGAATTTACATGGGGAGACACGACACAAACAAATTCACCCCAGAAAAGGAATCAATTATGTATAAAGATTGCATCAATATACAATTCGATAAACCAATATTTTTATTGGGGTTACTAACAGGAATATGGGTGAGGAGTTACTTAAAAGAATTAGGAATGACTCAAAAGTAGCTGCATGACTCATAAGGACTGCAACTCTGGAGCTTTCTGTACAGCTTAAGGAAACCAGTCAGAAGATCTCTTTTCTTTGCAGCTGGGATAGTCAGAATTTCCTTTCACCACAGTTGTTTGCATGTGGTTTTCACAGAGGAAATGGTCATAAAGCAGAATGAAGGAATTCTTTATTTTAGTTTATGGTTTCAAAGATATCGCTACTTCCTGCATATTGAAACATTTAGGTGAGGCAAAAAAATCATGAGATTCACAAGAAACATATTCAGCAGCCCATGAAACTGGTGGTTCTTCCCTGAGGAAGCATAAATAGCACACATTCTCTGGGAGGATACTCTTTGATGGAGCTGCCTGCAAATTGTTCAGGAACTTCCTGTTATGTTACTTTTAACATCCATGATGGTATGGGCTTTTCAGTGACGTGACTGCCTGAGTCACACAAGTTTCTGTAAGTAGCCCCTTAACCATGTTCCTGTAAGTAATCCCAATAAATTCAATGGTTTACCAAGTTATGTTTAAGCAGAATCATACTCTTGGTCTATTGTTTTTTACTTATTTGAATAAAACAGACACCTTATTACCTTTTCCAAGGAAATGTTATAAATGGGAATGTTCAGTTCATGTTTGCTCGGCCCTATGTACTTGGTCACAATATCATGGTGGCAAACAATGTGATGGAGGAGGTTATTCACCTCATGATAGACAGCAAGCAGAAAGAGACAGAGGAAGAAAATACCTTCAAAAGCACACCTACAATAACCTGCTTCGTCTAGTAAAACCATTCTCCCAAATGGCTTCCACCAACTCCCAAAATACCATCACCATATGGCACCAAGAATTCAACACAATAAACTTACTGTGGGACAATTCATATTCATGGGATAACACAGAGGCATGAAGGATAACAAGAGAACCTCTATCTTGTGAATATCACTCATATATTTAAGGCAGTTTCAGGCTTATAGACTTAACATGTATAACCCTTATTGACCACTTAATAGTTCACAAAATTCCCCCCTCAACACAACTTATACCAACCTAGGAAGAGGGCTTCTTTCTCATGGGTATTGCCTGACACATAAACATTAAGTTCAGCTCAGTGACAGAATGTAGAAATGCCAAGATGGTGAGTGCTAACTGAGTACATGTATCAAGGTTCTAAACTGTCATTCAAAAATAGACTGTTTGGAAGTATCATAATTGGGTATATTACTTATAACTGTCTCCAAAAATATGATTTCATAGACTATCTAGCCATCTAATTTTAACTACAATATAGAAAATTTAAAATGTTTACAAAAAGAATATATAATGATGAAACTGTCAAATAGCATCTATTCTAATAGTTGTATAATCCTTAGTGGGAAAAGTACCAAAACTACTTTTAGGAAACAATCTGTTTTCTGCTGTATTAGTTGTTTGAGTTTACATGAGTAAATATTCACATGTTGTGAATTTTGGAGAACTACTTTTTGGTAATATAGAGATGAGGTATGGGGGGAAAAGCCACAGAATCCAAGTGGAAACATTTTATCACCTGTTGACATCTGTTATTTTCAGTGAAAGAGAAAAACTAAAACTAAGATCCAGATTATTTGGATTCTTGGGAATTCAGAGCTCCAAGAAGGTGTGAACCATGTGTGTGTGAAAGCTTGTTGATCAGAGACTTCCCTATATGGGACAGGATGAGGAATCAGGCAGCATAGAAGGAGCCATAATGCAGTAACAACCAGTGTTCAACTAATACTATAAGGAACAGTAGAAATAAGATGGTCTTGAGGTGTTGGAGTACACTGTGTAAAGGTGTGTCTCTGTCCTTCCTCACCTACCTAAGAGATTCTCTGATTGGCTTTAATAAAAATCTGAGGGCCAATAGCTTGGCATGAAGTGGAAGGTAGGACTTCTGGTAGAGAGAAAGGGGCAATGGGGAAAAACCAGAAGCAGGGATTCAGGGAGACGACTTGGAGGTGGATGAATGTGAACATGAGTAGAGAGGTAGAACAGGTCATGGTGGGACATGAGCAGAATTAGTCTGGTTAGAGGATCTGGGAGGTAGCCCAAGTTAAACCCTAAACTTTAAAAATATACAAGAATCTCTATGTCCTTATTTATATAGCTGTCCAGTCCGTAAAAGTCCAGTTACACTGAGGAGTGTTCTGAATATTGGAAATTGGACCAAGTCTTTCCACCAGCTCCCATATTCATCCACTCACTATGAAGCGACATAGCCCGAACAGGTAGTTCCAGGTCTCAGTAGCTCCATACCTAGTAACCAAGAAAGTGGTAGGTGTATTGGCCCTGAAGAGAGTACCTGAACAGCTCTCACAGCATCCTTTATAATTAGAAAAGGGAATCTGGATTTCTTACAAATTGTATTTACTCTGAATAATAAGAAATGAAAACGAAAATTCATAAAACCACAATTTTGTAAGACTATAGAAACCACACAGGGACACCTCACCCTGAAAGAGGAAGTCATGTGTCCAATGAGGACACAGTATTTATTGCTCCACCAGACCATTAGGTTGGCTTTTTATTCTGTCCACAGAATGTGAACAAAAAGATTAGAGATCTACCCAGCCCCCATTTTTCTAACTCTCCTATTTCCTCTTCTTAGATGACTATTTGGACACCCAAGATTGATGGGGTTTGGATAGCCTCTAATAAAAATGTTTCAATATTTTAAAATTAATAAATTAGATACCATCCTCATTTTACAATAGTACTTCTAATAAAATTAAATTATGTCTTATCCTAATTGTACAGGAAAAGAGTCTCAGTCTGTGTGACAGCCTAGATGGATGTCCTGGGTTCTAAATCTTGTTGAGTGCTAGAAAGCTCTGCTTCTTTCCTGCTAGATATCCCCAGGGACAGCCCCTGAGACTCCTCAGGAGTTGCACACCATTACTTTCACAGGTTCCAGAGTTTTCAAGGATGTAATTTGAGCCACTCCTATCTGCCCTATCTGACCCTCATCTTTTCCTCTCAAAGGATTCAGTCATACCCTCTGGGATGATTATTAATAAATGCCTCCACCCCAAGTAAACCAGACTTTCTAGACCACAAGGCGTCTCATAGTTTCTGAAGAGACCAGACACGGGGATAAAAAAGAGAAGTGTCTTTCTGGAGTAAAGAAGAAAAGTATTTTTTTGTTTTGTTTTCCATTCTTTTGCAACAGATCGCCGAGGAAAAAGCAGGCATGAATTGAGTGGTCTCCCATTCATATACCATCACAAGGCTGTGCATGTTTTGTTGTCTACCCATGCCATGTGCCAATCTTCACAGCATTTACAATTGTTGACGCTTTACTTCCTCTTCCTTCAGGGTCCTCTTCCATGGGCTGCTATGTACTTCTGACCCACTTAGCAAATTTTCTTGTTCTTTAGATGCTTGCATTACTTTAAGTTCTATAAAAGGTATTTTGTTCACCCTGTGGCATCCATTTCCCATGACAACCAGGATTATATCTATATTTAGTTATTCTTCTTAGTGCCCTGCCAGTATTTCACACCCAGTTTCCCTACTGCCTAGATTTTTCTCATGGTTTCTAACTAAACTTGTCTTTAAAACTGAAGCCATCATCCTGCTTTCTAAAGCCAATGTTCTTCATTTCCATGAGTTGAAAGCCAAGCTTGACTTTTCACCTCTCCCTATATTCAAGTCTTCATGATCTTCCAGCTTCTCTCATCACGCTTAGAGCCATTAATGCCTCCTACAGGGCCTGTATATCTGAGACAGTGCCTCTGTTTTATTATTAAAGAATCACTAGTCACATATCTGACTTCAGCCTGACTCTTCCACCACTGTCTCCACAAGCCATCACCAATAAGAGGTTTAAAACTGGCGCTTATACTGTATTATTCACCCTATATGTTCCATGCAAAATCTCCTATATGTCTTCTGTCTTCACCTTCTTTGGGTTCTCTGCATCAACCTATAGGCAATGGCTGCAATCTGCAGTGGTATTCTTGTAGCCTTTAAAGTTCTCCTTACTCTCCCTAGTATTGAGGGGGAAGATAAGCTCTGAAAGTAGGGAGTGCCATTCTTTAGGTTAGGATCACAGATGGAATAAAAACGAAGAAAAAGAAAACCAACCAAAGCAGCTCTTCTTCCTGTGCTTCCTGGCCATGACGCTTGTTACTCTGCTGTACTATTTTCTTTTCACTATAGTAGATGAACATCTCTGAAATGGATTCTAGTTCCATTGTTTTTTTCAATTCTCCCTTCTGTAAGGCAAAGGACATAGTCAATAAGACAAATCAGCACCTACAGATTGGGAAAAAATCTTCAGTAACCCCACATCTGATAGAGGGGTAATAATCAAAATATATAAAGAATTCAAGAAGTTAACCACCAAAATACCAAGCAAACCAACCAAAAAAGTAAGTATAGAATAAACCAAGAATTTACAACAGAGGAATCTCAAATGGCTGAGAAACACCTAAAGAATGTTCAAAGTCCTTAGTGATCAGAGAAATGCAAATCAAAACAACCCTAAGATTTCACCATACACCAATCAGAGTGGCTAAGATCAAAACCTCAAATGACAACACATGTTGGTGAGGATGTGGAGAAAGAGGAACACTCCTCCATTGCTAGTAGGATTGCAAACTGGTACAACCACTTTGGAAATCAGTCTGGAGAGTCCTCAGAAAATTGGAAGCAGTGCTGAAGACCCAGAAATACCACTCTTGGGAATATACCCAAAAGATACCTTACCATGCCACAGGGGCACATGTTCTACTATGTTCATAGCGGCCTTATTTGTGATAGCCAGAAGCTGGAAACAACCCAGATGTCCCACGACAAAAGAATGGATACAGAAAATGTGGTTCATTTACACAACAGAATACTATTCAGCTATTAAGAATGAGGACATCCTGGGATTGGGGATTTAGCTCAGTGGTAGAGCACTTGCCTAGCAAGCGCAAGGCCCTGGGTTCGGTCCCCAGCTCTGAAAAAAGGAAAAAAGAAGAAAAAAAAAGAATGAGGACATCCTGAGTTTTTTAGGCAAAAGGGTGGAACTAGAAAATATCCTGGGTGAGGTAACTCAGATCCAAAAGTATATGCATGGTATGTACTCACTAATAAGTGGATATTGGCCAAAAAAGAGCACAGAATACCCAAGATACAGTCCACAGAACTCAAAAAGGTCAACAAGATGAAGGGCCCAAGTGAGGATGCTTCAGTCCCACTTGGTAGGGAGAAGAAAGCAATCACAAGAGAAGAGGGAGGGAGGGACCTGGGATGGAAAGGGGATGGGGTGGTGTGGTCTGGGAAGAGGGAAACATGATCTGGTATTGGGTGGGGAAAAGGACTGAAGCCCTGAGGGCCAGTGGAAAGAATGGAAACAGGTGACCTTGGGAGGTAGGAGATTGGGGGAACCCTCCTTAACGTACCAGAGACCTGGAGGTGAGAGACTCTCAGGACTCAAAGGGAGGGACCTTAGATGAAATGCCCTACAGTGGGGAGAAGGAACTTGTAGAACCCAAACCAGCAGAAAGACAGGGCATCAAGTGAGAGATGGGGTTCCATCCTGCAGTCAGAACTCTGACCCATAATTGTTCCTGTCTGAAAGAACTGCGGGGATGGAAATGGAAAGGAGTCTGAGGTAAAGAAGGTGCAGTGACAGGCCCAAAGTGAGATCCAGCTCAAGAGGAGGCCCCAAGGCCTGACACTATTACTGAGGCTTTGAAGAGCTCACAAAAAGGGACCTATCATGACTGCCCTCTGAAAGATACAATAAGTAGATGAAAGAGTCAGATGCAGATATGTGCACCCAACCAATGAACAGAAGCTACTGACCCCTGTGGTTGAATTAGGGAAAAGCTGGAAGAAGCTGAGGAGGAGGGTGACCCTGTAGGAGGACCAGCAGTCTCAATTAACCTGGACCCCTGAGATCTCTCAGAATTGATCACCAACCAGGCAGCATACACCAGCTGCGATGAGGCCACCAACACATATACAGCAGAGGACTGTTGGGTCTGGGTTCAGTCAGAGAAGATGCACCTAATGCCCCAGGGAGTGGGGAGGTCTAGTAGGATGGGGGTGGCAACATCCTTGTGGAGACAGGGGAGTGGGGAGGAGGTATGGGATGTGGAACAGTTGGAGGGTGGACCAGGAGGGGAATAAAATCTGGAGTGTATAAAAAAAGAACAAATAAAAAAGAAGGAATATATAAAAATAAAAATTAAAGAAGGCAGTCATGTTTGAAAGACATGTCTAATTGAGGGGCAGACAAAGTAACAAATCAGAGAAAGATTTGACAGAATGAGTCAGAGATAGGATACATCCAACTATAATAAGAACAGACAGGAAGAGAGGCCACTTAAGAGGGCAGTGCAAAACAGATAGGGGGGAGGGGGAAGGAGGGGGAAAGAAGGAGGGGGGAGGCAATTTCCCTAGGACAGTTTTACAGAGAAATGTTGCTGGTGGAGACAGAATGAGCCAGAGGCCAGAGGATGAGAAGGAGCCAGAAGATTAGAACAGATTGCCAGAGTTAGTTTGAGGCCAAGCAGAGCAATTCAGTCAGAAACTGAGAGAAGCCAGTTTGAAGCAGAACTTGGAGAAGAGTTTGGTGTCAGAACTGCTGAGTTGAACCAGACAGCCAGAGTTCAGAAAGAACTAGAAACAGTGAAGCTATTCAGCAGAAAGCCTCTGAGATGACATCTGGTTAATAAAATTAAACTTTTACACTTTCCTTTGAGAGGGAAATCTTGTGTACTTACCATACTTTGTTTTCCCTAGTGATCAGTGGGCACCTTTGATCTCCCAGTGTTCCAATACTCTTCGTTCTTAAAGAATCCACTTAGCGTTCTGAGGTTGTTTCCATGTTTATACATAATTTCCATTGGAAATCCACTTATTTTTCTACAGATATACTTTTGTTTATACTTTGTGTAAGAGATTTAACCCAACCTCCATGCATATACAAACTAAGAAGGGTCAGAAGTCATATAGCAAGTGAGTTTTCTCAAGATGGCCCAATGTTTTCCAAGACTGTGATGGGTGTGTTCTGAGATGCAGGGTCCTCAGGAACTTTATCCTAGTGCTGCTTCTTGTTGCCGATAGTCCTTTCTTGCCACTATTACATAGCCTAATGATTGGTGAACATCAGCCCACCCTATTGAGCAGATTTCCTGAAGAATCAATATGAAGATGTACTTTCATGTAGCAATGCTATGTAGATGAAGCGCTGATTTCAAATTCCTGATAATGATTTTTTAGAACTCATAAACTGATACAAGCAATCTCAAGTCTCCTTTAGAATCAAAGCTGCAAATAGAACTCTGTAAACCATCATCTGTCACAGGCCAAATGCACGAGGAAAAGAAAGAAAGCTTTGAACAAATTTACAATCAAGGAAACATTCCTTCTAGGTCAGGAATAAGGCCACAATATGGTAACTAAAGGTCAAAACCTGGGAATGGGTAATTTACTGTAGACACAAAGACAGAAAATAAATGGTGCCGCGTGCCCAACGTCTCACCAGTAAGAATGATGCGCAGCAACAGGATTCTTCTGCGAACAAGCCTTTACTGTACAGCTCTCTTGAACAGGGACAGGGGACCACGAGTGGCAAAGTTGCTCGCCTTATATACACAACAGTATGCTAATAATCTCTCAGGGATTGGTGGGGCACGGATCACCCCACTATCACCCCACTACTTGTCCTCCAGGGATTGGCAGAGAATGAATCACCTCACTAGCATGGCACCGCCCCTCATTAGCATATTAACGGCCAACTGACACCAGGTGCAAAACCTGTGCATGCGCAGTACCGTTGTTCACCACTGGAGGGCGCCCTACATCTCCCCCTTTTTTGTTTAATAAAATGAGTGGTCTAGATCTGGGTGTCACGTCAATCTTGTCATTGCTCCTGTCTTAGGTTGTTCTCATCCAAACTTGGCCTTACCCGTCGTAGAGTTACCCTATCGCCACCGGGCCCCATGTCTTAGGTTGGTCTGAGCTCGAGGAAAGTTGCCTGTCTCTGGATACAATGACTCCACATGACAATGACAAAAATGATCTAGGGCGAACTCCTAATCTTTCAAAGAGGCCAGCCATATGTTGGGAGAAGCACCCTTTTTAATGGTGGTCATAGCCTGGTAAACAACCACTTTGTGTCTGGCATGTTCTCTTTTTAAACGGCCAATAAACTAGAGACCTACTCCGCATCCCAGGAGGACAATAGCTTCCCAGGCAAACATGCCCGCCCACTCCCTAAAAAGGGAGAAAGCATTGGTAATCCATGAGGTCAAATCTTCAACTGTGATGGGGTCCAACCTAGTGCTGTTGAGGACAGAAATCTGCATCAGCAATTGTCTTGATAGTTGCTCTGCTTTCATGGACCAGTTTCCTTTCAGATAATTCGAGATTTCTTTGTTCTGTTGAGAATGCTGAAAAAAGTTCGCAAAGGAGTAATGCATAAACCTCTAAGGGAGGAAACGCAAGACAGCTGTGTCATATGATACAGTGCTTCAATTTGTTCTTGAACTAAATCTATCCTTTGATTGGCTAATAGAAGGCCAGATGCCAAATGGGTATTAAATTCTTCTTGTATCTCTAGCGCCACTGCAGTTCTTTCTACAATCTGATTGACAGTCTCAGCCGTCTGTATTTGATTGGTCATAGCGATTGCAGCTGTGGTAGCTGCGGCAGCAGACAGCACAATGGCTGAAATTATGACTGCCGTAATTCCAAAATCTCTTTTGGCTCTCAGCAAATTAAGAATAGGAAAGCTATCTGGGTTTGCCTCCACTGGGAATGGCACAAAGGAGGGAATCTTAACCATCACTGCGGTGTCATTGGTGCCATCCCAGCATTCAGCTAAATAGCAGACTACATCAGAGCATCTTACAATTAAAAACACCATTGCTGACATTAGTGCTTATCAGAAAGAAAAAAGGTGATCTAACACATACTGAAGTACTAGTGGCAATATTATTTGCCAAGAGGTTATTATATTGAATATTGATCAACCTGGTATCACCTTGTCTGGTATCTGAAACATTATACAGCACGAAGTTCTCACCCATCAACCTAGCAAAGGGGGTCAGGGATGTATATAACCCTTGCTCATTGGACAGCACCCATTGAAACCAAGGCCAGAGATTATGCTTGCCAGTCTTATTCTCAAAACAGTAGAATTGCTATGAATTGGCATGGGTACTGGCCAGGATCTGGCAATAGCCCACAGGGTGAGCGAATTAACCTGTATTACTATTCCCAGTAGTAATAGTAGGGTTCGTAGTCTCATCTTCAGGAAGAGCAGAAGGCAATTTTCGAGTCAAACGCTCAGGTACCCAAATTGGATTTTCTTGATTCTGCGGAAAAACACAAACAGCTCCCCTAGATCTCGAAATCACAGGATCTGGGCCACGCCATTCATTAGTTAAGACATCCTTCCACTTTACTTCTGCATTAGTTATAGGTGTAGTAGTAGCATGGCTATCCGCAGCAGAGCAGCCATGCGCATCCAGAATTAAGAAATTTAGAGTAAAAAGAGCTAAAGAAAGTTGTTCTTTTGGTGTTCGGCCGCTGGCAATTCCCTCTTTTTGTTTTTGTATAAGCTCTTTTAAGGTACGATGTACTCTTTCCACAATTCCTTGACCCTGAGGATTGTATGGCAATCCTTTAGTATGTTTGACCTGCATTGTCTGGCAAAATGCCTGAAAGGATTTAGCAGTGTAGGCAGGCCCGTTGTCTGTCTTGAGACTATCAGGCTTTCCCCAGGCTGCCAATGCCTCTAAGCAATGGCTAATGGCATTACAAGCCTTCTCACCAGTCATCAGAGTAGTGTGTATAATACCGGAACAGGTATCAACAGAAACATGAGCATATTTTAAATTTCCAAATTGAGATATGTGTGTGACATCCATCTGCCAAAGTTTTAGCGGGATCAGACCATGAGGGTTAATCCCCACATGAGGAGGGTGGTGAAATTGAACACAATTCTGGCAAAGTAACACCACATCATGAGCTATAGCTCTAGAGATTTTAAATTTTTGTTGAAGAGTAAAGGCAGGTACATGAAACTTTTGATGAAATTCTCTAGCGAGATCAACCAGAGCGACATGAAAAATAAACTCTCTACGAGTACTAGCATCCACCAGGGCATTATTACTGGTCATGGGACCAGGCAAATTAGTATGGACTCGAATATGTTATATAAAAAATTTATTTTTTCTGGCCCAAATCAAATTTTGTAATTCTAAAAGAATTTGACATACAGTACTAGTCGACCGAATTGGCCCTGCAATTTCAAGTGAGCGCACAGCATTAACTACATAAGCAGAGTCAGAAATTAAATTAAAAGAATCATGAAATCTTTTGAAAACTTCCAATACAATTTTACATTCTGTAATTTGGGGGGTGCCTGGACTATATTGAATTAATACTGGTTCTTGAGAATCAACCATATAGGCACCTACACCTGTTTTGGAGCCATCTGTATAAATATCTAACGCTCCAGACAAAGGCTCTGAGGCAGTGATCTTAGGAAATATCACTGGATGTTCAGTAAAAAATTGTAGCAAAGGATCCTTAGGATAATGATTGTCAAACTCTCCATCAAAACTACTGCGTAATATCGCCCAATCATCTATCAAGGCACACAATGTTTCTATCCGAGCAGTTGTATATGGTATAATAATTTTCTTGGGTAAAATACCAAAATGCTGAATACAAGATTTAACGCCTAACACAACAAGCTGTGCAACAGCAGAAGGGTAATATTCAAGGGTCTTATTAGGAGAAATATGGGGATAAATCCAAAGAAGCGTTCCCTGTTGCCATAGCACTCCTGTAGGTTGACGAAAGATTCTCAGTATACACAAAAGGAGATCCTCCTTTTCCTTGTACCTTTTTAGCATTGCCTTTTCCAACCTTTCTTCTACTTTCCTCAAGGATAATCGTGCTTCCTTGGTTAAAGCACGGGGTGAAGTAAGCTGAGAATCCCCTTTCAGGATCTCATAAAGTGGTTGTAAATCTACATTGGGCATTTTAATATAGGGTCGAATCCAATTTATGCTTCCTAGTAATTTTTGAAAATCATTTAATGTTTTTAAATGATATTTTTGTAATTCAATTTTCTGAGGGGAAATACTATGAGGAGTGATTTTAGTTCCTAGATATTCCCCCATTTGGCCCATTTGAACCTTTTCAGGTGCTATGAACAATTGATTATTTTCAAGCACCTTAACCACTTTTGCATAAGCCACTTCTAGGGTGCCACAATCTTCATATCTCTCCCTCTCACACTGAGCAGCCTCTTCCTTGAGATCAGCCTCATCATCCCAAAATCCAGTCTCCAAAACACCGAGTCTATCCTTCATGCTACAAGGTTTGACTGCCAATTCCTACATATGAACGCATGATGGTGCGGTCTCCAATACTTAAATAAAGAGACATTGCCTTAAAATCTTTTAGAAGCCTGGTTTCTAGGGTAAGATTTCCATAAAAATATCATCCCAATTTAGACCTGTTTCCCTAGATTGGCTCATGCCACATGTTGTCTAGAATGACTCCATCCAAATTTACCAGTTTTATGTCAACTTTCTGTTACAAATGTTACATTTTTTTAACCATATCCAATAACTTAAAAGCCAATAGTCCATAACCAAGGCATGTAGAGAATATGTATACATTTAAAACCAATCAGAAACAAAATTGAAGTGGCTACACATACCTTTAATATTTAAATCAATCACCATTTTTACTTTTTCTAGCTGTAGTTTTAAGAGAAACACCTTGTCACCTGTTGAGTCCAATAATCACAGTCAAAGATTTTTTCTAAGAGAGACAGCCATCAGTTCCATTTCCTTAGAAGCTGTGAAGCTCCTGGTGTCTTTAGGATCAGCTAGTATAAACATTTAGCCAGCCCCCTGGGGAGCTTGCCCAGCCGACTTAGGCTTCTAGCTACAGATGCAGGCTCCAAAAGCTAATTGAAACTTTTTATTTATTTGTTCCTTTCTTGAAAGGAGTTAAAGCTACATCAATGGGTGAATCAACCAGCCTTTAAAATTTTAACCTTTTCTTTTAAACATGAAACATAAAACATTCAAGCAACGAGAAGCAAAACCCAGACATAAATTGACATACATAGACAGCTTGGTGCACCAAGGACAGACAATAGACACAGAGGAAAAGAACTAGATGGTGTTCCACCAAAGGGACCCTGACATCTTACCTAAAGAACCCAGAACCAGAAATAAGCACTTCTTCAATAGGAGCCAGCAAGGAGGCAAGACGTCTCCCACCTCCTTCTGTTCCCAGGAGAGGTCCAAAAAGTTTAAGCTCATTTCCTTCTTTTGCCAAAGCATCTGTGGAGAGTTCGGGAGGACTGTTTTTCTCAACTCCATTCTCTCTCTTGTCCAGGGTGTAAACTGTCTCTAGTCAGGGTCCAAAGACTAAAAGCATCTATGAGAATCGACTTTGCTTCTCTAGATTTTAACATAACTCTAAAAGAACACATACACAAAAACATTTTACCATTATTACCTTGTCCCCTTTTGACCACTACCACTACCCCAAATCTTTATCTTTGCACATGCTTTCAATTTCTGCGATCCTTCTGAATTCTGCTTACTGCAGCCTTTAAAATCTGTATCCACCACCTGAGTTCCCATTCGAGGGGTCAATACGAGTCTGGTGGTGGAACTGAGGTTGAGTCCTGTGCTTCCTTTTGTTGCTCTGCGGGAGGCCCGGGACCCGATGGTTCTACCTTTAGTTTCACTTTCTCTAAGCTGTCGGTGATGCTTTCTAGATTGTCTGACATTTCTAAGGTCAAGGCTTTTAAAGAAGAATATATCTTATTTGTTTCCTGGTCCTGATTATCCTCTTTTTTTTTTATCTCTGCCTTCTCTCTGTTCCTTTTATCTTCTTTCCTTTTCTTTTTTTCTTTTGAGACCTTTTCTCCCTCTGACATACTTTCTTGTTGCTCTGCAAGGACCCTCTGACCTGTCCTAACGGCTCTAACGGCTTCCTCACATCGTTTATCCTCTAAGTAGGCAGGGACCATTTGCCAAAGAGGTTTTGGTCCGGGCTTAAGCTTGCTGTCTGTGGCTTCTCTATCCCACACAAAGAAAAAAAGAAACAAAATTACCAGCCTTGCCCACAAAGGATCCATAACTTTCGGTTTCTTCACAGTGGCTCTCCACCTAGGCCTATATCTTTCTTCCTCATATATGGCTGCCTCTTCCTCTAATTCCTCCTCCTCTGACTCTGACAACTCTTGCTCAGAGTCACTGACAGCCAGTTCTAAGGCTTTTAATTCTTTAAATGGATACAAAGTATCCTCTCCAGATGACTTCTACTTCGTCCTCCGGGGCACACCTATTTTTTCCTCCAGCAGCGTTTCTTCCGCCTTTTGTATCTCTTTCACTTTTGTTTTAGTAACCTTTTCCTTTTTGCGCGCTCCTAATTTCTCACTCCGCTCCGTTTCTGACATGCTCTCTTAAATCCAAAAAGGGGCATGCCTCTCGAAGCTTACCTTTTAATTTACCTTCTCGCAGTTCTGAATCCTCTTCAGCACACTGAAGGGTCCCCTCGGCACCGGTGATGTTGGTTCCCAGTTTTCGGCACCACTTGTCTCGCGTCCAACGTCTCACCAGTAAGAACGACTCGCGGCAACAGGATTCTTCTGCGAACAAGCCTTTACTGTACAGCTCTCTTGAACAGGGACAGGGGACCACGAGCGGCAAAGTTGCTCCCCTTATATACACAACAGTATGCTAATAATCTCTCAGGGATTGGTGGGGCACGGATCACCCCACTATCACCCCACTACTTGTCCTCCAGGGATTGGCAGAGAATGAATCACCTCACTAGCATGGTACTGCCCCTCATTAGCATATTAACGGCTAACTGACACCAGGTGCAAAACCTGTGCATGCGCAGTACCGTTGTTCACCACTGGAGGGCGCCCTACAAAATGGTGGATAGGTCTATCTATACAAGACTTCAAAATAATAAGACACAAGGCAGATGATTTGTTTCTTGACAAAACCATGCTAACATGACATAAAATTATTGCTTTAAACTTATAATGAACTTGTGGAGCCAGTAAAAGATAATGAATGGTTAGTCTTAATGAACACATGTAAACAATTCTGCTGTAACTTGGTGACTTTAAACCTTAAAAGAAACAAAACAAAACAAAACAAAACAAAAAAACCCCCGAACCTCGCTGTTCCCGGCCCATAGCTCCCTGCTCCCAAACCCCGTGGGAGAGAGAGTTCACCACCCAGACAAGTGGGCACTCCTGAGATTGCAGGGCAGGAGAAACTGCCAGTACTGCCTACCTCTGCCCACATCTCTGGCCCAAGTGGAAACTGTATAGGGCTTCTGGGAACAGGAAGATAGGGTTACTCAACACTGACGTCCAGACACCTCCCGGACCTGAAGGGACCCTTTCAAACAGCTCCCTGCACCCAAATCCCATGGGAGGGAGAGCTAGACCTTCAGAGGGGCAGACACACCTGGGAAGCCAGAAGAGACTACTCTCTGCCCACATTTCTGACTCTAGAGGAAAACGCCTAGTGTCATCTGGGCCCCCTGTGCACAGGGTCATGAGCGAAGGTGGGGCAGGCCCTTCTCGTTGCTGCCAGCACAGAGAGCTGAAACCCAGCATTGAGAAGCAACTCCAGGCCTGAGACCAGAGATAAGATCAACTTTTCTGCTCCAAGTGACCTGCCTGGTGGACTCAGTACACATGCCCACAGGAACACATGAAGACCAGTAGACAGGAACAACTACAGGCCTAAAAGCAGAACACTCTGTTCCCATAACTGGCTGAAAGAGAACAGGAAAACAGGTCTACAGCACTTCTGATGCACAGGCCTATAGGACGGTCTAACCCCTGTCAGAAATAGCAGAACAAGGTAACACCAGAGACAACGTGATGTCAAGAGGCAAGTGCAAGAACCCAAGCAACAGAAACCAGGAATATATGGCATCAATGGAGCCCAATTCTACCACCAAAGCAAACACTGAATATCCAAACACACCAGAAAAGCAAGATCTGGATTTAAAATCACATTTGATCATGATGATGGAGGACTTCAAGAAAGACATAAAGAACTCCCTTAGAGAAATGCAGGAAAACACAAATAAACAAGCAGAAGCATATAGAGAGGAATCACAAAAGTCCCTGAAAGAATTACAGGAAAACACAATCAAATAGGTGAAGGAATTAAAAATAGAGGTAGAAGCAATAAAGAAAGCACAAAGGGAGACAACCCTGGATATAGAAAACCAAAGAAAGAGACAAGGAGTCATAGATAAAAGCATCACCAACAGAATGTAAGAGATAGAAGAGTAAATCTCAGGAGCAGATGATTCCATAGGAATCATTGACAACTGTCAAAGATGATGTAAAACGGAAAAAGCTACTAGCCCAAAACATATAGGAAATCCAGGACACAATGAGAAGATCAAACCTAAGATAATATGTATAGAAGAGAGTGAAGAGTCCCAACTCAAAGGACCAGTAAATATCTTCAACAAAATCATAGAAGAAAACTTCCCTAACCTAAAGAAAGAGATGCCCATAAACATATAGGAAGCCTACAGAACTCCAAATAGATTGGACCAGAAAGAAACTCCTCCCGTCACATAATAGTCAAAACAAATGCACAAAACAGAAAGAATATTAAAAGCAGTAAGTGAAAAAGGTCAAGTAACATATAAAGGCAGACCTATGAGAATCACAACAGACTTCTCACCAGAGACTATGAAAGCCAGAAGATCCTGGACAGATGTCATACAGACCCTAAGAGAACACAAATGCCAGCCCAGGTTACTGTATCCAGCAAAACTCTCAATTAGCATAGATGGAGAAACCAAGATATTCCATGACAAAACCAAATTTACACAATATCTTTCTACATATCCAGCCCTACAAAGGATAATAAATGGTAAAGCCCAACACAAGGAGGCAAGCTACACCCTAGACAAAGCAAGAAACTAATCGTTTTGCAACAACAACAACAAAAAAAAAAAGAGAGAGAGAGAGAGAAGACAAGCACAAACATAATCTCACATCCAAACACGAATAAAACAGGAAGCAACAATCACTATTCCTTAATATCTCTCAACATCAATGGACTCAACTCCCCAATAAAAAGACACAGATTAACAAACTGGATACGCGATGAGGACCCAACATTTTGCTGCCTTCAGGAAACAAACCTCAGAGACAAAGACAGACACTACCTCAGAGTAAAAGGCTGGAAAACAACTTTCCAAGCAAATGGTCTGAAGAAGCAAGCTGGAGTAGCCATTCTAATATCAAATAAAATTGATTTTCAACCAAAAGTCAAAAAAAAAAGGGATGTACATTTCATATTCATCAAAGGAAAAATCCACCAAGATGAACTCTCAATCCTAAATATCTATGCTCCAAATACAAGTGCACCTACATACATAAAAGAAACCTTTCTAAAGCTCAAAGCACACATTGTCCTCACACAATAATAGTAGGAGATTTCAACACCCCACTCTCATCAATGCACAGGACATGGAAACAGAAATTAAGCAGAGACATAGACTAAGAGAATTCATGAACCAAATGGACTTAACAGATATTTATAGAACATTCTATCCTAAAACAAAAGGATATATCTTCTTCTCACCACCTCATGGTACTTTCTCCAAAATTGACCATATAATCGGTCATAAAACAGGCCTTAACAGATACAGAAAGAGAGAAATAATCCCATGCATCCTATCAGACCACCACAGGCTAAAGCTGGTCTTCAATAACAATAAGGAAAGAATGTCCACATATACATGGAAGTTGAATAATGCTCTACTCAATGATAACCTGGTCAAGGAAGAAATAAAGAAAGAAATTAAAGACTTCTTAGAATTTAATGAAAATGAAGGTTCAACATACCCAAACTTATGGGACACAATGAAAGCTGTGCTAAGAGGAAAACTCATAGCTCTGAGTGCCTGCAGAAAGAAACAGGAGAGAGCATATGTCAGCAGCTTGACAGAACATCTAAAAGCTCTAGAACAAAAAGAAGCAAATACACCCAGGAGGAGTAGAAGGCAGGAAATAATCAAACTCAGAACTGAAATTAACCAAGTAGAAACAAAAAGGACCATAGAAAGAATCGACAGAACCAAAAGTTGGTTCTTTGAGAAAATCAACAAGATAGATAAACCCTTAGCCAGACTAATGAGAGGACACAGAGGGTGTGTCCAAATTAACAAAATCAGATATGAAAAGGGAGACATGACCACAGAGCCAGAGGAAATTAAAAAAATCATCAGATCCTACTACAAAAGCCTATAGTCAATAAAACTTGAAAATCTGGAGGAAATGGACAATTTCCTAGACAGTTACCAGGTACCAAAGTTAAATCAAGAACAAATAAACCATTTTAACAACCCTATAACTCCTAAGGAAATAGAAGCAGTCATTAAAGGTCTCCCAACCAAAGAGAGCCTAGTACAGATGGGTTCAGTGTAGAATTCTATCAGACCTTCATAGAAGACCTCATACCAGTATTATCCAAACTATTCCAAAAAATTGAAACAGATGGAGCACTACCGAATTCCTTCTATGAAGCCACAATTATTCTTATACCTAAACCACACAAAGACCCAACGAATAAAGAAAACTTCAGACCAATTTCCCTTATGAATATCGATGCAAAGATACTCAATAAAATTCTTGCAGAACGAATCCAAGAGCACATCAAAACAATCATCCACCATGATCAAGTAGGCTTCATCCCAGGCATGCAGGGATTGTTTAATATACAGAAAATCATCAACATAATCCACCATATAAACAAACTGAAAGATAAAAACCACATGATCATTTCATTAGATGCTGAGAAAGCATTTCACAAAATTCAACACCCCTTCATGATAAAAGTCCTGGAAAGAACAGGAATTCAAGACCCATACCTAAACATACTAAAAGCCATATACACCAAACCAGTAGCTAATATTAAACTAAATGGAGAGAAACTTGAAGCAATCCCACTAAAATCAGAGAATAGACAAGGCTGCCCACTCTCTCCCTACTTATTCAATATAGTCCTCGAAGTCCTAGCCAGAGCAATCAGACAACAAAAGGAGATCAAAGGGATACAGATTGGAAAAGAAGAAGTCAAAATATCACTATTTGCAGACGATATGATTGTATACTTAAGTGATCCCAAAAGTTCCACCAGAGAACTACCAAACCTGATGAACACCTTCAGCAAAGTGTCTGGGTATAAAATTAACTCAAATAAATCAGTAGCCTTCCTCTACACAGAAGAGAAACAAGCCGAGAAAGAAATTAGGGAAATGACATCCTTTATAATAGTCCCAAATAATATAAAATACCTCGGTATGATAAGAACTTCAAGTCTCTGAAGAAAGAAATTGAAGATCTCAGAAGATGGAAAGACCTCACAAGCTCATGGATTGGCAGGATTAATATAGTAAAAATAGCCATTTTACCAAAAGTGATCTACAGATTCAATGCAATTCCCATCAAAATTCCAACCCAATTCTTTATAGAGTTAGACAGAACAATTTGCAAATTCATCTGGAATAACAAAAAACCCAGGAGAGCTAAAACTATCCTCAACAATAAAAGGACTTCAGGGGGAATCACTATCCCTGAACTCAAGCGGTATTACAGAGCAATAGTATAAAAACTGTAAGGTATTGGTATAGAGACAGACAGATAGACCAGTGAAATAGAATTGAAGACCCAGAATTGAACCCATATACCTTTGGTCACTTGATTTTTGACAAAGGAGCCAAAACCATCCAATGGAAAAAAGATAGCATTTTCAGCAAATGGTGCTGGTTCAACTGGAGGTCAGCATGTAGAAGAATGCAGATCGATCCATGCTTATCACCCTGTACAAAGCTTAAGTCCAAGTGAAACCAGATACACTCAAACTAATAGAAGAAAAAGAAGGGAAGAATGTCGAACACACAGGCAGTGGATAAAACTTCCTGAATAAAACACCAATGGCTTATGCTCTAAGATCAAGAATCTGCAAATGGGATCTCATAAAACTGCAAAGCTTCTGTAAGGCAAAGGACACTGTGGTTAGGACAAAACGGCAACCAAGAGATTGGGAAAAGATCTTTACCAATCCTACAACTGACAGAGGGCTAATATCCAAAATATAGAAAGAACTCAGAAAGTTAGACTGCAGGGAGACAAATAGCCCTATTAAAAATGGGGTTCAGAGCTAAACAAGGAATTCACAGCTGAAGAATGCCGAATGACTGAGAAACACCTAAAGAAATGTTCAACATCTTTAGTCATAAGGGAAATGCAAATCCAAACAACACTGAGATTCCACCTCACACCAGTGAGAATGGCTGAGATCAAAAACTCAGGTAACAGCAGATGCTGGCGAGGATGTGGAGAAAGAGGAACACTCCTCCATTGTTGGTGGGATTGCAGACTGGTAAAACCATTCTGGAAATCAGTCTGGAGGTTCCTCAGAAAATTGGACATTGAACTACCTGAGGACCCAGCTATACCTCTCTTGGGCATAGACCCAAAAGATAACCCAACATCTAACAAAGACACATGCTCCACTATGTTCATAGCAGCCTTATTTATAATAGCCAGAAGCTGGAAAGAACCCAGATACCCTTCAACAGAGGAATGGATACAGAAAATGTGGTACATCTACACAATGGAATATTACTCAGCTATCAAAAACAATGACTTTATGAAATTCATAGGTAAATGGATGGAACTGGAAAATATCATCCTGAGTGAGGTAACCCAATCACAGAAAAACACACATGGTATGCAGTCATTGATAAGTGGATATTAGCCCAAATGCTCAAATTACCCAAGATGGACAGAATAAATAAAACTCAAGAAGGATGACCAAAATGCAGATGCTTCACTCCTTCTTTAAAAGGGGAACAAGAATACCCTTGGGAGGGGATAGGGAGGCAAAGTTTAGAACAGAGACTGAAGGAATGCCCAATAGGCGCCTGCCCCACATGTCGCCCATACATATACAGTCACCAAACTAGATAAGATGGATGAAGCAAAGAAGTGCAGGCCGACAGGAACCAGATGTGGATCTCTCCTGAGAGACACAGCCAGAATACAGCAAATACATAGGTGAATACCAGCAGTAAACCACTGAACTGAGAATGGGACCCCAGTTGAAGGAATCAGAGAAAGGACTGGAAGAGCTTGAAGGGGCTTGAGACCCCATATGAACAACAATGTCAACCAACCAGAACTTCCAGGGACTAAGGCCCTACCCAAAGACTATACATGGACTGACCCTGGGCTCCAACCACATAGGTAGCAATGAATAGCCTAGTAAGAGAACCAGTGGAAGGGGAAGCCCTTGGTCCTGCTAAGACTGAACCCCCAGTGACTGTGATTGTTGGGGGGAGGGCAGTAATGGGGGGAGGATGGGGTGGGGAACACCCACATAGAAGGGGAGGGGGAGGGGTTAGGGGGATGTTGGCCTGGAAACCGGGAAAGGGAACAACAATCGAAATGAAAATAAGAAATACCCGAATTAATAAAGATGGAGTGGAAAAAACAAACAAATAAAACCTGTGTAGTGAATTATCCTGCGAATATATGAAAGCTAAGAGCAACTACAATAAAGCAGTGACTTAGCCCTTCTCTGCTTGGTCCAGTATATGTGTGCCTTTCTTTCCTTCCTTCTTTCTTTTCTTTTCTTCTCTTTTCTTTTCTTTTCTTTTCTTTTCTTTTCTTTTCTTTTCTTTTCTTTTCTTTTCTTTTCTGTTTTCTCTCTGGCTCATGAAGAGTAATCGAACCCCAAGCCTCTTGCCTGGCTAGCCAGAGGCCTGAGTCACAGAGAAAAGAACTAAAGTAATTAAGTTTTTTCCCCTGATGCTATCAGGAGGAGTTAAATTGTCAGATGTCAGTGGCTTTGGCCATAGAACAGCAAAGAGTTAAAAAAGAGTTAAATTGCCAAAGGTAAGCAGCTTTTTGCCATGGAATCACCAGTGCCACTCCTGCTGCCTTTTTCAGGGAACTGTGTTGCTAGGCTGTACTCCAGTAGTCTTGTGCTCCCATGAATTAGGTATACCTTGTCAGTTAGGATACAGGCTACGTATGCTCATCAGAACCACTTATGCCACTAAGGAAGCTGAGGAGAGGGGAATTCTGGGCCCTGGAGCAACTAATGAAGAAAGGCAATGGACATGGCACAAAGACACTTGTGTAGCTTAAAATAAGGTGTCTGGAGACAGTCTGCGTCTCTTGTGCTCAAGCAAAAAAAGTCAAGGTCATTCTATGAGTATAAAACCAACCACAGAAATTAGCCAGACTCTGTGTAAGTCTCCTCCTTTTGGAAAGCCCTCTTTCATGTGGCTACAGTTAGCTAAAAACACTGCAACAGTTTTCAATCATGTTTCTATGGATACTCTGGATTTAATAAGTTTTTATAATGGAGTAGTGTGATTTATCTTGTCCATCATCTTGATTGGATTGAGAAGTACCTAGAAGATCATAATAAAGCCCTCATCTAGGTAAGTTTGTGAAGGTGTTTATAGAGGGACTTATCTAAAGGGGGGGCGATCTGTTCTGAAAGTAGTTAGCACCATTGTACAGGTTAAAATGGATGGAATAAAAGGGGGAAAAAGAAAAACAACCAAAGTAGCCATGTTTTCTATGCTTTCTGGCCACCATTGTGTTAGCTATTCTGCTCTACTATTATCTTTCTGCCATGATGGACTAACTTCTGAAACTATGAGCCAAAATAAATCTTTCTTCCTTAAAGTTGTTTTGTTTGGGGATTTTGTAAGAGTGATAAAAACTATTACAAAATGAATTGTTGTATATATTGTAGAATGCTAAATGGCATCCTTGACTTCACCTGTGAGGTCCTATTAGTAAAAATTCTCTCAGTTCAGTCACCAAAATGTATCTAGAAACTGCTGGATATCCCGAAGGTATTAACATCCTCTCATTGAGAATAACTGCTCTAGGAGAAACAACAGTGGATTAAATAAGAAAGAAATAATATTAGAGAGCACAAAACAAAAAAAATTCTACATATTTTGAATATGCCCCAAAACTGTGGAATTAGATACTAATATTGGATTCTAAAGCATATGTCGTTTGCGCAGTTATAACTGTAGATGTTGGAGCCCTCACTCTTAAGGCTCATGTTCTCATTGAGCTACACCATAAGACAGTTTACACAGTCATTTAGTGTTTTATGTGCTTTATGTGCTTCCAGTTAAAAAGGAAATAGACAGTCTCAGAAAACTTTTACAATAGCAAATATCTACAAGGATGTCTGTGAACTAGGTGACACTATGTTAAGGTCTTACCAAGCAATAACTTACTTATCCCCTACTCAAAACTATGAGACAGATATTATTATACTCAAGAAAGCCAAGGTTTAAAAATAGTATACTTCCATAGTAACTCAATACCCTAATGACCAAACACAACTTAAACTATACCATTTATATGCACACCAGACTTGGAATATTCAATATAACTCTGGCCACATTAAAATTAAATGCAATTTATAATCCATATTAGCCACATTCTACAATCTAATATGCTGTCATATTAGAAGATACAGAAAGAAAGCATGACATCAGGGAAATTCTATTTGGCAGCCTGGTCTAGACATTTTCTATCCAAAACATCCCTGACAGCTGATATTAGTAGTCTTCAAATTATTAAAAGGAACCAAAGGCTATAAGAACTCAGATTACTTCCTAAGCTCCCATTGCCTCAAGATGATATTCAGGCCAATATGACTTTTAAGTTCTTACCTTCTGAGCCCAGAGTTTGGTCTTTACCATGTAGAAAAGACTGAGTTGTCCAATCAACAGATGGTTGATTTGATTATATATTGAGAAAACATTATAACTTCTTTATAGGATATTTTTGAGTAATCTAAGATAATGGAAGTAAATGTAAGTAGAAAAAATCTGGAGTAAATATAGACTATCCTGAAGCATTTCCACTATGTTTTTATTTTTAAACTTGGTTGCATTACGTTCAGCGATACTTAGTTTCACAAAGGGACATTGTCTGGACTCAAAACAAAAAGAGCAACTTACATCTGCTTTTCAGAAATACCCTTCACAGGGTTGTTTTGTGTGTAGCAAAACATGTTCAGAGGGTGGCATTATAGATAAGCCCATCGATTCTTTAGGGGTGAGGGCTGGCTTTAAGGCACTAGGGATGATCCTTTGAAAATCAGAGCTTGCCCCTGCTTCTGGACTTTGCTTTCTGATCTTCTGTAACATGAACAGTCTCTGGTGTACATACCCATGTACTTTGATACAATGTTATGACTTCCCCATAATGAACTAAAAATATGAGCCAAAGTAAACTTCTCCTACCTTCAGTTGTTTTAGCTGAGTACTATGGTCACAGAGATACAAAAGTAACTAATACAAGCCATGCTTTGTTTCATGTGTATGTGTGCATACATTTAAATTAGGAGCCAGGCCATCTAAGGGTTACTATCTTAATGCTAACTTTTCAATCTTTTCAGAGTTAATATTGCCTGACCAGGTTATGATCTCCTTCACGCCCCCAACCCTCACACTCTTGATGACAATGCTCAGACTCCAGCCATCATACCCAGGACAGACTTCAACCCAGTCTTCACTCCCAGTGTCTCAAACCTTGGGAGTCTCTAAGAGTTAGAAACACAGGCACATGTGGTTGATTAAACAGAATTGTTTGGTGTAGAATTGGAGTGGGACTTAGTGTTAAAACTCCCCATGTCATTTCAAAGTAAAGCTAAGATTAAGCCAGGGCTAGGATATAGCCTTCATTAATTGTTAAGTCCAGCTCCTGAATTTATCTAGACATAATTGTAGTTGGTATCAGACTCTCCCTACCTACTCACTCAATGGCTTATCACTGACTGCACACTGAGATCGGAAAATACTGCCATAACTTGCTAATTCTTGGGCCTTCTGAAACCCTCTTTCAGGGAATGGAGTAGACTCTGCTTTTCACCTACACAAAGAGGCACCTGGACTGAGTGATCCTCAACAGATTTTCCTTTTTAAAGGTATATTGTTTTGTAAGAGTGTTTCATCCACGTGGAGTAATAATGGTAATGAAGAAAAGTGAATAAAAAGAATCAAAGAAACCACACGCATCTCAACTATATTGGAACACTGCAAACACTTGGTACATGTATGTTTAGAGTGGAATGCAAGGAGAGTTTGGGGCTTTTCAAGCATGTAAAATACCTGCTTATAAACAATTTCTGGAGCCTTTTCAAGGTTTGGGCTCCAGCATTCTACAGATCCACCTGAAACAGTTATTTCATTCAAAGTGTCAACTTGTATTTTCAACTGATGTTCTTCCTGTTCTTTAGAAGCAGTGAGAAACAGCTGTGTGTCATCTACCCTGAGCTGCTCTGGATATGCCTCGGTCCATACTGGAATTAAAGACACAAACAGTAACAACTCAGTGAAACCTATGGTGTGGTCCATGCTGGTTGCCAAACATCCTTGTTATTTGCTAGTTGGCCACTGGAGGGCGGTATAAAATCAATATAGCCTAGGCTATTCACAGTTTTGATAGCCTTCCCTTAGACTCAAGCAGGAAAAAGGGTCATTTTTCTCTATGTATGCTTTAAAACTCATTTTTGAGCCAGGCAATGGGGGTGCACGCCTTTAATCCCAGTAATTGGGAAGCAGAGGCAGGCGTATTTCTGAGTTTGAGGCCAACCTGATTTATAGAGGAAGTTCCAGTGCAGCCTGGGCTACACAGAGAAACTCTCAAAGCAAACCAAGCAAACAAACCTCCCTATTTTAAAAACAAAATAAGCTCTTGAGGCATGACAGAATTATAATAACACAGAAATTATAATTCATCTAAATAGTAACAATATGGAGCCAAATGGGACATTAAAATACTTAGAAAATTATGAGATTCATATGATACCTCATGCAGTTTTTCTTTGTGAATTCATCTAACACATGTAAAGGTAAGAAGGAGTGTGTATATCAGCCATAAAAAAGAAAGAAATGGACACTTTTTGTAGTGGTTGGCATTGATTGATTGCTTTACTGGATTTAGAATTACCTAGGATCCATATTTCTGGCTGTATCTATGAGGATGTTCCCAGAAAGGATTAGCAGAGAAACGAAGACCCACTCTGAATATGGACAACATCATTCCATGGACTGGGAACTTGGACTGAATAAAAAGGAGGAAGAGAGCTGACACCAGCATTCAGTTCTTTGCTTCCTGGATGCAGATGTGACGTGACCACCAAGCTCACACTCCTCACAGACAATAGAGTGTATTCCTCCAAACTACCAACAACAGTAAACTCTCCTGCCTTAAGCTGCCTTTGTCAGATATTTTGTCATAGCAACAAGATAAATTATTAGCACATTTCCCTTCATCCCCACAAAAGCTGGCTTTATCATAGCAGATAGAGGGCTGGCTCCCTTCCTCTGCTCTTTTCTCTCTTCTAAGCCTAACTGCTTTCCGCTCTTCTTTGACATTTTCTACCTTCAAATCTAAGAGATGGAAAGAAACCCTTTGAATCTGGTGAGAAGTTACTGAACTGCTCTGAGCCTGTTTTACTTCCTACTCATTTTTCTCTTCCATTAGGAGCATGAACAGCCCAAAATCTTTGCATAGCCTTTTTGGAAGCTGGGTCTGTAGCAGACTGAAAACCAACGTGTTCCAAACTCTCCTTGGAGCATCTATCCTCTCCCTGAACAAGAAATACATGCACAGAAATCCCAGTGTTATAGAATTGCCATTACTGAAATCATTAACACACGAGAGAGAGAGAGAGAGAGAGAGAGAGAGAGAGAGAGAGAGAGAGAGAGAGAGGAAGTAAGGGAGAGAGAAAGAAGAAAGAGAAACAAAGGCAATGCCCACCCTCCCTATCATGTGACTCCCACTCAAATGCCAGACTACAAAGTTGCATATCTTTATTTTCAAACAGATTCTTCTGAAATAAATTTGTAAATATGTTAAAACTCTTTTGATTCAGAGTAAGCACAATTTAAAATTTACAATCTTTCAAGGCAATACTGCTCAGAAACTGCATGCTTAGACATAACATCTTTAACAGCAAAGTATTATGAAAATTTGTTTCAGGAGGAAAGCTAACTGTTAAAAATATTTTAAAGGAAATATCACCATCACCACTCATTTAATCTAAGAACTCTATATTTGAATAGAGAATTATGTGGGGGCGTTCTCCAAAACAACTATTTGCAAAATACTCTCATAATTTTATGTACTATTCACTAAATGTACACTCAATTGAAAAAATAAAATACAAAAAAGCACTTTTTATAAGACTCATTATCTTCAAAGAATTTATTACTTTCTATATGATAAACAATATAAAACTACAGCTAGGTATGTTCATATATACTTGTAATCTCAGTCTTGGGATGTAGGCAGGAGGATCATGAGCTGGATCCCAGGAGGAAAGAAGCAAACCTTCACAGTCACAGGACTCTGGTTTCAGAGTCGGAGCTTGAGAAAAACCAGTAGCACCTCTTGTTAGGCAAATACTTTAATCTTCCGGGAGATTTTAATACCTTTGTTTCTTCCCCTAGTCTTCACTATGAAGGTCTTAACTTCTCTAAAACTCAAAACAATATCAACTGCAAAAACAACAAAAAATCCTAAAGCTCTCTGAAATGACTAAATTTAGCATTGTTTGTGTGGAGAAGCCATCTGAAAAGAGTGACTGAAGCCCTCACACTCAGCCTGGAACACAGAGGGCAGTGGTTATACTTTCATGGCTCTTGAAGTGCACAACAACTTGTTTCTAAAAGAAATCTCCCAGATTTGATAATTGCTAAGTAAATAGAGAAAATTGACGTTCTTCTCTCATCTCTTGGAGACTCTGCTCAAGGTTATAAAGTTCTGGGTTCAAACTATGTAAACAGCCCTTATCTAGAAGCACAAGGGGTTCATATTACTCCTAGACCTCAGGCTCATGATTCTTTTTTTTTTTTTTTCTTTTTTTTTCGGAGCTGGGGACCGAACCCAGGGCCTTGCGCTTGCTAGGCAAGCGCTCTACCACTGAGCTAAGTCCCCAACCCCCAGGCTCATGATTCTTAATCCAGGTATTTCACAGCCCCCTGGTGACCCTTCAGGATCAAAGCTGGTACGGTAGGATTTACATCTGAATGCAGGAACAAAATGACAGCCTGAGACATTATATTCAGGCTGCAAAATGAGACCATCTTCCTAGGACAAGCTCTTTCCTTTATTCTCACTTTGTATTTGTTGTTTCCTCAATGGTTATTCCAACCTAATTAAGCCTAGGGGTTCTTGTTCACCTTTAACTGCAATTTATCCCAAGTTCTGCTGACTCTATATTTTATGTGCAGAAGTGGTTCTTCCCTGTTAGCAATCAAGCACATCCGTGGACAGCTAGAATTGACTTCACAACAATCTACTTCTGTCTCCTCCTCCCAGTAAACCTCCCACATGAGACCTACATGCTGCATGATGTAATTTGTTCTTCTAACATTCTCCTCTGCCTAGCCCAGGTGACATGATTTCATCCTAACCTTATTACTGCTGACTTACTAGCCCTCAATGCTCACCATTGCCAGACTTTCTTAGCCATGAAACAAGCTTTGTACAAACCTGTCTAGGTGCTCCCCACCATGCTCATAACTCTGAAGAAGCAATGCTGATATGATGCCTTAGGATTCGGCCTTGACCATTCTCTTCATGTCCTCTTCAACTAGTCACAGCTCTACCCTTGCTTCACTCATATAGCCATACCACCCAGAGAATGGCTTCCCTCTCATTTACTAACAAGGATCCAGTTCAAATCTCTTTTTATAAAGACTTGTTCCCAGCCTTCTCAGGCCACAGAGCACTTACTGATCATACAAGTCTATAAAGCAATTCATATAGCTTGGTTATCTATTCCCTAACTAGTCATGGTCTCATCCTTTCTTCTCAGGGCAAGACAAAGACCTGATTTAAGTAGCCTGAATTTTGCTTTATATAGGGAAAAAATGATGTTATTTTTGGTCAGATACTCAAGCTCTAAAAAAAAAATCCCAATGCTCAGTATTTTTTAATAGTGAACTTTTGTGGCTAAAGAAGAGTTTGGGAATAATTGTAGTTAAATAGGAATGAAGCCAGAAATTACTGTCTCATCAATACATTCTCATTCACGTTTATAAAACTACTCAGCTTTCAAAGACCCAATCTATCTCAAATAAATATTAAAACAATGCACGTACCTTAGGCCCTCTATATTAATTTCTTTTCTAAAAGAACCATCTCTACCCTCAAGCTACATAAAAAACTAAGTGATACACAAAACTCAACCTAGTTCATAAACCAGTAGAAACTTCCTGTTCTCCTGTGGACCGGGTATAGACTGAGCTTACACGATCAGGATTGACTTGCTGGAAAATTGAACAGTGTTTGCAGAAGCGTTTGACAATGTGTTTTCGGAAGAACACAGAGAGATAATTCCGGAACTTCTCCCCAACAAAGGCATAGATGACAGGGTTGAGGCAGCAGTGTGTCATCCCAAGAGTCTCTGTCACCTGCATTGCCTGGTCTAGTCTATTAGAACTACTGCAATTATTCAGTCCAAAGTATTCCTGGAAGGTGGTCAGGAGGAGGACAATGTTGTAGGGAGTCCAGAAGAGAAAGTAGACAATCATGATGGCAAAGATGAGCCTTACAGCCCTGTGCCTCTTCTTCTCATTCCTACAGCGAAACAGGGTGTTGAGGATTCCTGAATAGCAGATGACCATGACAAGTAGGGGTAGGATCAGGCTCAAGATGACCATCTTTAATGTTTGAAAATGCTTCCAGAAACGATATTGAATATGTAGAAAATGAGGACTGCATGTATAATGAGAACCTTCTTTTTGAGATCTCATAAAGATTATTTCTGGGAGAGAGACAAACACAGCCACCACCCAAGTGACTACACTTGTTATTACCCCAAAGTTGACTGTTCTGGCTTTTATAGCAAACACAGCATGGACAATAGCCAAGTACCTATCAATTGTCAGGAGGATAATGAAGAAGATTCCACCGAAATAACCAATGTGATAGATCCCTGTGAATAATTTGCACATTATATTCCCAAAGACCCACTCATTTGCAGCATAGTGAGCCCAGAATGGGAGTGTGAGCAGGAAGAGCAGGTCAGAGATGGCCAGGTTGAACAGGTAGATATCAGTCATGCTCTTCAGCTTTTTGCAGCTTATCAGGATGAGGAAGACCATCATGTTACCCACAAAACCAAAGATGAATACCAGAGAGTAGAGTGGGGGCAGGAGCTGGGCTGCAATTTGTTTCACATTGACTTTTTGGCAGGGTGCTGACATACTATAATCGATGTCATAGATATAGGTTGGAATCGACCCTTGAAAATCCATCCTGCAAGAGCCTATGAATAAATAAAAGACAACGCTTAATAAAGTTTAAAGCAGCTACTGGCCTAACACAATTTCAAATTGTTTTATAACTTAGTAGGTCTTTGAGGCATAGATTTTTACATTTAATTTCCCCATTATCAGGTGAGTCAAAATTCACCAAAGATGCATTTCATCAAATAAAATCTTGCTTTCCATATCAATGTGGGGTAAATTAACCTGTGAAACTGAGTCAGGTCCTATGTAATTCATGGGCTCCTTGAAGATGCTGTTCCTAGGCATTTATCTACACATGTTAGATTTCACACAAGTGCCAGAAAGAATGAGTAGTGGGTGCTAATTACTGTTCTAAGCTCCTTATGCATTTGGTAAATGCTTGAGTTAACTCTTTGAGACAGGCAATATACTGTTCATGTTTTTCTAGACAACCCCCCCTCCAAGTACAGAGATAATAAAGAAGCTAATACAAAAACCACACCACCAGTAAGTAACTGGTTTTGAATTCAGACGGTATGAAACCTTAACTGACACGTGTTATTTGTTACTCCTTGGTAACTAATAAGCATTTTTTTCCTTTTTTTGTAACATGGTTTGCCCTGAGCTTTCCAAACCACTGGCTTTTTCTGTATGGAGAGCATTGGCAGGGTGGGGGTCAAAACTTGGTTTTCCAAGAATAAATGTTGCTTAGTATAAATAATATTCACTTTCCTTGATTCTTCATTATTCTGGAGCCAGAAGCCATTGGTTTCAGAGAAATTAACACCTGTTGCTTAACAACAGGGAATTAAGTAAAAGATTTATTGCAAGTGCTCCCTTCACTGGCCGGCTGGTTAACTCTTTTTGAACCCAAGAGAAAAGGGAAAGGAAAGATGTCACTCTCACAGACACATACACACTGGGTGAAGAGGAAAATGGCTGCATGACTGACTACATTTGTGTGAATGAGTGAATGGATAGATGGATAGGTGAGTGGGTGGTGGCACAGACCCCCCCCAACCACCCCCTCATCTTTATTTCTTTTCTCTGATCTTTTTGTAGACAAACATTCTTAAAAACTTACCTCATAGATAAAATGTTACACAAAATGGGAGTTACAAAAGGTTGTTGATATTAAGTTCAATGCAGCTTTTCATTCTATAAGCTCATTATAAGTTCGTAGTAACATTTCACATAGACTTACCTTATCATAGTACAGACCTGTGGCTTCGTCCTTCCACCTGACTGCTTTTTCCTTGAACACAAATTTGTCCCAAACCTATTTCTCTTTTTAGTGTAGTGATGAGAGCTTATTGTATTTCTTATTATGCAGTCTTCACCTACTATACTATTATGAGGAGTGGGCACATCCTATTCTTGATTTTAACTTTGTTACATCTTTCTAGAAAACAACTAAAACCATCTCTTAAAACTTTCTTCCTAAGATTATTTGAATCAAATCAGGAACTCTATAAAATTATTAATTCATCTAAATAGCATTAATTAATTCATGAAATCTGACCAACAGGGTGGGCAGATGCCCACGAATTGTTAGGCTATGTGATAGTGATAAGAAAAGGCATATCAGTTACATGAAGCAATCCTGAGGTGAAGGCTCTTTGGGACCTTGCCTCTCAGAGCTCACCCATCTTTGTTCACGCAAAAAGGAGAGCTGCCTCCATGAAGGTCACCTGTTAGCCTCCTTTCCTAGATGGCTCCTGACAGCAGTGCTTCTCTGTTGTCAGGATGAAACAGGCTAATGTCCAAATACTCTAACAGTGTCATAGAATATAGCATCAGTAATTAAAGCAAATCATCCTCATTTTTTCTCTAAAGTTGTATCTGCTTCCTGAGTTGCCATCATCAAGAGTTCGCATATAAGTAGAAGAGATGATCAAGTAGAAAATGACTCTTCCATTTTCATGGGTGAATATATTACATGATTTTCAATGTCCAGCCTGTACAACCAACTGGCTTGTCCTATCTAAATTCCACTGCTTTGCTTGAAAAATTTCTCTACTTAATTCTCTAAAGTTCTTCCCATTTAGGTGGCTGAGAGAAGCACTCTGAAAAAAACAAAAACCAACCAACCAAACAAACAAACAAAAAAAAGAAAACCTAACCTTCAAGAATTAAGCCGGAACAAGAATTCTCTACTAAGTGTGCTATAGAAATTTTGATGTTTGTGATTTGATATGAACTTAGACAATTTTTAGGTTTCCCTATTTTCTTGGAGACAGGCAGGGCAAGGAGAAAAAGAGAGAACAAGAGAACACAAGAAACTTAGAGCTTCAATTACACACATGTTCAAGGATATACACATGACCCATGGAGAGACTTCACCTCTTTTCAGCTGAAGATAATGATTATCCAACCAGATATCACCCAATATCATTGCTCTAGAAGCTATTTTTAAAAGGTAAGGACTCTGCTTGTTTTTTTTAAATGGTCTCTTTCAAGTTTTTCATCCACAATCATGTTTTGTATATTTATTGTCATCACATACTGAAACATATCCTAAATTCTTACCTTTCCTGTATCTTAAAGATTATATTTTCAGATAATTCTGTGAGCACCTGGTGCTGACAGACGTCCCCTCAGGATTTCCTGTTCAAGTTTTTACTCATCACAGAAACTGAGCTAACTAGCCAACAAAGGGCTGAGAAGTAACTTACCAGAGTTTCTTGTAGAGGGAACGGATGTCTCACCTTCTCTTGCTAGGAGAGCAGTACAAATCAAATATAAAGACAGTATCAAGCATAAAGTAAGAAACACAGTTTCTTTCAGAGAGGGTGGAGTTTAAGAGAAAAGTTATTACGTAGTGTTCAGGGTTGGGGGTGTCAGATTAGTTCTTCTTCTTCTTTTTTTTTTACTTCAAAGTTGCATTTAAAGCAGAAAATGGAAGGCAGCTCTGGTCTGAAAGTTTTCTAAGGAGTTTCCCTCTTCAGACTCTTTTACTTATGTTCTCTGCTCATTCAACTACACAGTTTGTTAGAAATTAGAAAAAATTAAAGGTATTACTGACAGAAGAGAGCTTATTTCCATTAATTAAAGCCCATGTTTGAATCAAGTGACAAGAGACAAATAATGCACACAATATCTCTGCTTCTCACTAGTAAATCCCAAATGGCAGGAGCATTTGTTCTTCTCATGTTGCTCTTGATTAAAGTAAACTCCAGCCAATTTAAAGTGAGATAGGAGCTTTATTCCAGACATTAACCTTGTTCCTTCTTTTACTCATCTTCCCCTCCCTGCCTATATTTCATACACATAATTTTTACTGTTCAGTATGACTCATCTGTGTAAACTAAAACAACTGGTTAGCAAATGAGTTTGCTATATATTTTCCTGGAAACTAAACATATTTCTCTTCCCCCACCCATATATCTGGTAGCTAGTGAGATACAAAATTATGCATTTCAAGTAGGCATTCATGAGTGCCTTTCTATGCAAGATTTGAAGGTAACATAACATCTAACTCCAAGAACATAATTTATTTGGAACCATGAAGGAATTTTCATTTAACAGTGAACAGAAGTGTATGATAAAATTCAGAATAATATAATAATGACATGTGACTATGTCAGATCCACTGGGTGGTTGGTGGAATTTAAAAAAAATCAAGAAATGACAGCAGAGCTAATAACACAGCACAGAGCTGCCAATAAGACACAAGAGACCCTTTGGTCTTCACTGTAAAAGCAACAGCTTTGACTTGCAATCTATAGGAAGACAAAGGAAACTTCAAACAGAAAAAGAATTACTTGTCCCTAAATCTACAGGAGGCAGTTTTACACATGGACCCAAGCAAGACTTCTGTAGCCAGTGTGTTAGGCTGAATAACAGTAGTTACTTCATGATTTGTTATAACAGGCTGTTGCCTTTAGTAACTCTATCTTTCTTAATTCTTACTCCTCATTCCCAAAATATGGCTTTCTCTTTGCACTCCAGAGCATCTTGTCAGCAAGGTAGACTAATCACCAGGAGATTAATAACTCTGGCTAGCATAGGATTGTCTAACTCAAGTTCCTGGGAATGCTAATCTGTACATAACCCCTAACTCCCATTTCCCCCTAAACCTTGGAAGGAGGGAGTTGAGGCATCAGTTTGCTTCCTTCTGTGTGACTGTCAGTAAACACTGGTTTTTTTGTTTTTGTTTTTGTTCTTAACCAATTTGTTTCTCCTGGTGATTAATTTTCTGTAAGGTAAATGTCCAGACCTGAATCTGGTAGCAATCGGAGGCACTCACAGCAAGTTTATAGACAAACCACAACACAATAAAAACAATCTCTTAGTTACATACTCAGTAATCTTTTCCAAATAAACACAATTTAAAATCTTTATGTTTTAAAATCATTCTCTGAGGTAGACCTCTTCACTGCTGCTATACCAATGTTATAATTTTGTATGTGAATACTATTTACTCTTATTGTCAACAAGTAGATCTAGGGCTTAGCTCTGTGCAGAGATAATTTAGTAGGGTAGCTGAAGATTTAGGAGATCTAGCTCACCCCCCCAGAGGGCAGTGTGGAACAGCTATACAGGCTCAAAAGTCACTCAGATACAGCCTCCAGTGGCCCTGGCAAGATACTTCACTTCTGAAATTCCATTGCCAATCCTGTTCAAGATGTGCTAGCAGATATGTGAAGGAATAAATGCTATGAGAGACCATGCAGTTTGGAAAGTATGCCTTGGAATACAGCCAGGGACAGGATTGCAGTTTGCAGAAAGAAGCCCAGCTAAGCAAGGCATTACCCACTGTTAAGTGTCTGATCCAGAGGTGTGTTCTAGTCACCTCCTGGATAAGTTTG